>NC_039257.1:23293071-23472506 GCF_003368295.1 Carassius auratus | reverse complement strand
AAAGAGAAGACAAATACCTATATCTGCAACAAAATGTGTGTGCATGTAAATGTGTGTCTTTGTCTTTGTGTGTGTGTGTGTGTGTGTGTGTGTGCACATGCTTATAGAGAATTAATATATTAGTCTAATCATTTACTTTCAGTGTGTGTGTCTGTCTGTTAGCCTGTTCTCCATTTTGGATGTGTTTAAATGTCATCCAAATATCCAGGTTGGCTCTGACCACCTCAGAGGCCTTAATGTGCTTGAACCCCGGTAAAATGCTGCTTGCAGCTTTAATTATTATTATTATTATTATTATTATTATTATTCTTCTGCCCTAGAACTGAACGTGCAGCCCAAACCGTAAGGCGTAGAGAGCTGAAATTTGGACAGATCGTAGAGCTCAATTTGGGGAGAACTTATCAAAGTCTCAGCCCAATCGGCCTAACGGGGGCGCTACAGCGCAAAAAACTAAAATTTTGGACATTTTTGGCCGTAAATCGTATACCGTTAGCCGTAGACTCAAAAACATGGCATCGTTGCAATCCTTGGGTTAGCCCGAACAAAAGTGCACGGCGCCTTTTTGGGGTCTACGACGCACCGTTTTCTTGCAAAATCGAGCTATATCCGAAAACCTACTTTTGCGAACTAGTCCTAGGATTTTCAACCAATCAGAACCAAACCACTTCATAAATATTCCCTGGACACTCCTTATCAATAATTATTAAAAAAAAGTTGAAATTTCAATTCTTACGCGAAACAGTACGTCAAAAAGCGTCTATGCTAACGTTAGCAAAATACTATATTGACTATAACTCTTGAACGGAAAGAGATATCTTCACCAAACTAGGTACACGTATGTATGAGCTCAATCTTTGGTCAAATCAAAAAAATTGCGCATCTCTGCCACTTGGGGGCGCAATAAGATAGAAAAAACACATAAATTGCTATAACTAGGCAACCGTTGGCTCGATCGACTTGAAAATCGGTATGCAGTGTCTTGGTCTGAAGGGGCACAAGTACTTATGAGGACATTTGCATATCTCAAAAAACATGGCCGTCATTGGCCAAACAAATTTAAGCACCTATTTGAAAGGGTTAACGGATGTTGATCGGAACGAAACTCGCTGGGTACGTTCGACTCATGAACCTTAAGGTCTGTAAGAATTTTGAAAGAAATCGGCCACTAGTTGGCGCTAACGAGTTTTATGGCTCTGTAATCACGTGGTGTTTCACATATCAACACAATATGCATATCATTTGATAGATCTCCTCGTAATGCACAACTTTGCCTCAAGAACCATTGCTGTCAATCAAATCGTTCAATTGTTATTCACAAATATGTTAAAAACCTACTTTTGCGAACTAGTCCTAGGTTTTTTGTCCGATCGGAACCAAACCACTGCAGTAATATTCTGTGGACTCTCTAGATCAATAATTATTAAAAAAATGTTGAATTTTGTCCTTTGGTTAGCTGTAACAGCGTAATTTAGTAAAAGGGGTGTGGCCAAACATACCCCAAAGCCTATAAAACCTAAAGGAAAACTCAAAACGTTATGAAACTAAGTGAAATCATGTAACAGGTGACTCTTAACAAGCATGCAAAGTTTCATGGAGATCAGACCATAGGTGGCGCTATAACAGTAGAAAAGGTCTCAAAACACAAGATTTATATGGTAAATGGCCTCAAATTGTTTGAAAATGCTCATATATTCACTCAAAAACACTAAATCTTCATATCATATGATAGATCTCCTCATTCTGAACAACTTTGCCTCTGGGACCAATGTTGTCAATAAAGCTGTTAATTAAATATTCAAGATTATTTAAAAAAGTTACCTTGGCATACTTGTGATACAGTTTAAGATGAAAATCAATAAAACCACTGAAGTACAATTCTCTAGACTCTGAAGGTCAATAATTATCAAAAACATGTTGAACAATTGCATTTGGGCAACTATAAACCAGTCATTTTATAATATGTTCTTTTCATAGTGCACACAAAGGCCTATTAATACAATCAGAAAGCCCACAAATTATCAAAACTGTGTAAAATAATGCATGTTTTCATTCTAAACAAGCATGCAAAATTTAAGAGAGATTGGGCAAAAAAAAATTACAACACTATAACAGTTATGTTTTAAAACACAGTGTTGTTTGAGTAAATGCAATTTATAACCACTAGATGGCAGCGGAAGACCACTAATGGGCTCATTCAGCTAGTTAAACAGTACTGTTTTCATGAATTCATGCCAAAACATTAATATATTAACTGTTATAACATTTTAAATCTCATTGAATTGATGTTTTCCATTTTGTTTATACAGATGTATCAGTTTTTCCAATTTTGCCACATTATGATTACAGTTTAACCTGAAAATGACATCTAAACTCTTAAAAAGAGAAGACTTGCAATAAGTTTATCGTCACCTATCACTTATTTCAAATACCTATATCTGCAACAAAATGTTTGTGCATGTATATGTGTGTCTTTCTGTGTGTGTGTGTGTGTGTGTGTGCATATGCTTATAGAGTATACATATATTAGTCTAATCATTTACTTTCAGTGTGTGTGTCTGTCTGTTAGCCTGTTCTCCATTTTGGATATGTTTAAATGTCATCCAAACATCCAGGTTGGCTCTGACCACCTCAGAGGCCTTAATGTGCTTGAACCCCGGTAAAATGCTGCTTGCAGCTTTAATTATTATTATTCTTCCGCCGTAAAACTGAACGTGCAGCCCAAACCGTAAGGCCTAGAGAGCTGAAATTTGGACAGATCGTAGAGCTCAATTTGGGGAGAACTTATCAAAGTCTCAGCCCAATCGGCCAAACGGGGGCGCTACAGCGCAAAAAACAAAAATTTTGGACATTTTTGGCCGTAAATCGTATACCGTTAGCCGTAGACTCAAAAACATGGCATTGTTGCAATCCTTGGGTTAGCCCGAACAAAAGTGCACGGCGCCTTTTTGGGGTCTACGACGCACCGTTTTCTCGTAAAATCGAGCTATATCCGAAACCTACTTTTGCGAACTAGTCCTAGGATTTTCAACCAATCAGAACCAAACCACTTCATAAATATTCCCTGGACACTCAATATCAATAATTATTAAAAAAAAGTTGAAATTTCAATTCTTACGCGAAACAGTACGCCAAAAAGCGTCTATGCTAACGTTAGCCAAATACTATTTTGACTATAACTCTTGAACGGAATGAGATATCTTCACCAAACTCGGTACACATATGAATGAGCTCAATCTTTGGTCAAATCAAAAAAATTGCGCATCTCTGCCACTTGGGGGCGTTATAAGATAGAAAAAACACATAAATTACTATAACTAGGCAACCGTTGGCTCGATCGACTTGAAAATCGGTATGCAGTGTCTTGGTCTGAAGGGGCACAAGTACTTATGAGGACATTTGCATATCTCAAAAAACATGGCCGTCATTGGCCAAACAAATTTAAGCACCTATTTGAAAGGGTTAACGGATGTTGATCGGAACGAAACTCGCTGGGTACGTTCGACTCATGAACCTTAAGGTCTGTAAGAATTTTGAAAGAAATCGGCCACTAGTTGGCGCTAACGAGTTTTATGGCTCTGTAATCACGTGGTGTTTCACATATCAACACAATATGCATATCATTTGATAGATCTCCTCGTAATGCACAACTTTGCCTCAAGAACCATTGCTGTCAATCAAATCGTTCAATTGTTATTCACAAATATGTTAAAAACCTACTTTTGCGAACTAGTCCTAGGTTTTTTGCCCGATCGGAACCAAACCACTGCAGTAATATTCTGTGGACTCTCTAGATCAATAATTATTAAAAAAATGTTGAATTTTGTCCTTTGGTTAGCTGTAACCGGGTAATTTAGAAAAAGGGGTGTGGCCAAACATACCCCAAAGCCTGTAAAACCTAAAGGAAAACTCAAAACTGTATGAAACTCAGTGAAATCATGTATCAGGTGACTCTTAACAAGCATGCAAAGTTTCATGGAGATCAGACCATAGGTGGCGCTATAACAGTAGAAAAGGTCTCAAAACACAAGATTTATATGGTAAATGGCCCCAAATTGTTTGAAAATGCTCATATATTCACTCAAAAACACTAAATCTTCATATCATATGATAGATCTCCTCATTCTGAACAACTTTGCCTCTGGGACCAATGTTTTCAATAAAGCTGTTAATTAAATATTCAAGATTATTTTAAAAAGTTACTTTGGCATACTTGTGATACGGTTTAAGATGAAAATCAATAAAACCACTGAAGTACAATTCTCTAGACTCTGAAGGTCAATAATTATCAAAAACATGTTGAACAATTGCATTTGGACAACTATAAACCAGTAATTTTATAATATGTTTTTTTCATAGTGTACACAAAGGCCTATTAATACAAACAGAAAGCCCACACATTATCAAAACTGTGTAAAACAATGCATAATTTCATTCTAAACAAGCATGCAAAATTTAAGAGAGATTGGGCAAAAAAAAAAAAAAAAACACTATAACAGTTATGTTTAAAAACAGTGTTGCTTGAGTAAATGCAATTTATAACCTCTAGATGGCAGTGGAAGACCACTAATGGGCTCATTCAGTTAAGTTGAACAGTACTGTTGAAAGGATTCATGAATTCATCCCAAAACATTAAAAATGTAACTGTTATAACATTTTAAATCTCATTGAGTCAATGTTTTCCATTTTGTTCTTACAGATATATCAGTTTTTACTATTTTGCCACATTGTGATTACAGTTTAACCTGAAAATGACATCTAAACTCTTAAAAAGAGAAGACTTGCAATAAGTTTATTGTCACCTATCACTTATTTCAAATACCTATATCTGCAACAAAATGTTTGTGCATGTATATGTGTGTCTTTCTGTGTGTGTGTGTGTGCATATGCTTATAGAGTATACATATATTAGTCTAATCATTTACTTTCAGTGTGTGTGTCTGTCTGTTAGCCTGTTCTCCATTTTGGATGTGTTTAAATGTCATCCATGCATCCAGGTTGGCTCAGACCACCTCAGAGGCCTTAATGTGCTTGAACCCCGGTAAATGCTGCTTGCAGCTTTAATTCAGTTTGTTTTTTTCTATTCCCGAAATCTGCAAAAATGTAAGCGTTGGATCAGACACTGACCTTCATTTATTTTACCCCAGTTTGCAAAGTGTCCTTTACACATTTAAAGTGATCATGTCAATGTATATGACACATGGGCTTTTCCACTTCTTGACACTCTGTGCTTGTATTTCACTGTTTAAAAACATGATATTGATGTATTGATTGATTCTAATTTATGCAAAATGATGATGAATGAAGATAAACTGCATCTGAAGTAACTGCCGTTGTAAGGTCAATATAGAATTTACAAGAGAGAACAGCAAAAATAAAAGCAATTGTTTCAAATTTCTGAAACAAAGTTGCATAAACAATAAACAAAGAGCTGCATGGACAAGTCTAGACAAAAACCAAACGAAGACATGTTTAAAGTATTCTAAAGGTAAACTACGTCTTTACACATGCTCATGCAGAAACCACTGTCATGTCTGCTCCATGAGCATGTGTTTTGATTACTATTTTTTAATTCGCTGCTGCTTTGGATGGAAATCAATCGAATTACATATTACTGTTCACTGCAGATCTTTGCATCGATCTATAATAACTCAGACTTTGCATGCTCTAATTTTTTCTCTGTTTTAATAATGGGCAACATATACATCTTAACACGTGTTTTAGCATTTCATGACCTTTTAAACTTTAAATTGTGACACATTTTAATGAGGAAAAGATTGCAGCCTAAAATCCCAGTGTAAACGTAAACGCTGATGGTTTGGCAATTTTTATTTTTGACTTTAGTGCATCATTTATTAAAGTTCAATGAATAAAGGACCACTTTAAATTGGTTAAAAGCCAAACCATGCATCCCAAGTTTGTGCATGCTAAAAATAAGCAGGTGAATGTTGTGTCCATGTGTAAGGCAGCATTTGCAGACAGCGCTCTGGATGTGTCTGCTCAGGGGAGACGGCTGCAGCTGGATGTGCTGAAGGAATCGGGTGAGAGAGCTGCGCTCGCGGCTAGCCGGGGATAAAAGACCCCTGCCATGTCACTCACTTACGCCCCTCTTTGGCAAATAAAAGTTTCTGACAACAAAGGCCAGCAGCGTTTGACTAGCCTTTAGAGGAGATAATAAAAAAGCACACACTCGGGACAGAGGGAGAGAAGAAAGAGCAAGGGCTGCCTCTTAGATTGAGGATACTAGAGCATGTTGATTTGATGAAACGCAGGACACACACCTGAACCATGCCAGAACACACATGCTAAAAGAAGCTTAGGCTTAGCATTGCATCGAGTCAGCTAATGTGCATGAGAATATTGTTAGGTCCCTCTCTGGAGCTATGCCAGCGTGTTTTTAGGAGGGGTTATGGAGAGACGATAACCCCCACTGTGAGCCCCAGGAGCAAAGCACATGAGAGACCTCAGAGAAAAAAACAAAACCTAGCTGATTTCCTGCTCCTTCTGTGGAAAATACATGCAATACCAATGCTAGCTGTTAAAAAAAAACAGCTACAACAACAAAAGAAAATCAAACAAAAGATCAATGCTACAATTGCTGTTAATAGTGCTCATTATCTTAATTGATTTTTCCGTACATTTCTGCCATTTGTACATAAACTGTCACCACTGATAAGCTACTACTAAATATCATAGTAACATTAATTTTCTGAACTGTTGCTTTGCAGTGATTTGAATTGTATAAAGCATTACACAAATAAAATTTAATTGAATTGAATGTGTCACCATTTCGCTGATCTTTCGTCCTCTAATGCAGAAAAACGGTCAAACATGTAATGAACAATCTTATACATATAGCTCTGTATATTCAGGTACCTTCCAAACACAAAATGTGTATAATATAGTGCATACAAATGACAATCACAAGATGATTGCCAATTAACGTCAGAACACTTGGTTTTGCATATTTTCCATAGTGAATCCTGACTCTTTAGTTTGTGTGCATTGTGCACTTCTGATTTAGAATAGAGATCAAGCTCCTTTAAGATTACAGTCTTCCTTAGTTCAATTCTGAGTTCAATTTTATTTATATAGCACATTTATAAACAACCATGGTTGACCAAAGTGCTTAAAAATGTCCGGAGAAAAAACGTAACTTTGAAAGTTTAAAAAAACATTGTTGCTTAAACAAACTAAAGTTCCAATTATTCTTTGTAACCAAACAAGAGATGTGATCAAATGAATAAATAATTGCTTAGTTAGCTATAGGGTTGTAACGATATACCGGTATGACGATATACCGCGATATAAACATGTACGATTATCATACCGTGTACATTTGCTTATCCACGGTATTGAGAGAAAATAACAAACACAGAATCTCACCTGCGCCTAGGCAACAACTTTCCACCTAAGGGGCAGTTCATATATCGTTATAAAACATTAGACAAGCTGCTTTCTGATTTTTTTCCAAAGCCTTCTGGCACTAGCGCTCTTGAGGCGTCTGCCGTTGCTAAGCAACAATGACCTGCTCTCTCCATGAAGACGCGGAAATTTCAGCAAAGGATAAATGAATTTGCAGCACTAATAATTGCTTGCAGTAGCTCTGCTACTTGATTTATTTAAAAATGGCAATCCACATACAGCTATGATCAGCTGTTCCTTTATATTAGCTGAGCTTTCAACGTTGTTAAGGGAAAGGTGAGGAACATGACCTGCGGTGCGCTCGCGGCATTATGAAAAGTTGAGATGTTTTTAACTCGATGTGGTGCAGACGTGCCTGGAAAAAACGAGTGCGTTTGCTACATTTGAAATAACGAACTTGAGTGCGCAAAGGACGCAATACGTGAACGGCCTTTTAACTGTTCTCTTGCTTCACCCACACGTACAGCGGAGACAACATCAGAGACAGAGGCCGTTATCTCTAATCTCGATCCCACGTCAAAATATGAGTTAAAATTGGCACTAGTAGGCCTATGGGAATACTTTTTGTATAGAAAAGACGAATGCTTATTTGTCCTTGAAGGTCAGAGATGTATAGTAACGAAGTAGAACTACTTCACTACTGTACTTAAGTACTAAAAGGCGGTATCTGTACTTTACTAGAGTATTATTTTTTTCTCCCACTTCCACTTTTACTTCGGTACATATTTTCGCTGAGTTTAATACTTTTACTCTGATATTTTTTTCACGTGCTGCATCGTTACTCGTTACAATTATAATAATGTTACGAATCATTCCATTACAAACCACTGCCAGAACTGTAGATGGCAGGTTTGATGAAGCTGGCACATCATTGAGCGAAACAAGCGATTAAGAAGACTGCGTGTGCTGACTGAACTGCTGTGAAGAGAGAAATGAACACCGAGCCGAGCCAGATAATGACTCGTTCACGAGTCAAGAACCAGTTGCATCGGTTCTCGGATGACCAGTAACGTTTTTTCTGACAGTTCGATTCAATAAACCAGTTGAAGAAAACAGTTCACCGATTCTTTTGCACTCGATGCAATGGCGTCATTGTCGTTTACTGCACATGGGCTCATAACATTAACACAGAATCAGTTCAGAATCAATCACCAAAAGAATCAGTTCGGTTCAGACGCTCTGTGTGTCGGTCTGCTTCACGCTAAATCACACATGCGCAGTATCATCAGCTCCTCGGTTCACGAATCGAATGCGTCTGACAGAAACGGTTCTTGACTCGTGAACGAGTCATTATCTGGCTCGGCTCGGTGTTCATCTTCAGTTCTCTCTTCACATCAGTTCAGTGTACTGTTTGAGTAAATGAATTACTCCGGGATATTGGTTTGTTTTAACTCAGAGGGAGTGTCAGTCACATTAAACAAGTTAACAGCTTAATTCATCTGTGGATTAATGAGTATTGGAGACGCGAACCATTTAAAACGATTCAGATAGATTTGGTGGACTGTTTCAAAAAGATCCGGTTACATCGAATGATTCGTTCGCGAACTAGATATCACAAACTGCTTTGTTTTTAACTGTCTTACAACAGACACGGAAGCGAAGACAATGCTGAATAAAGTCGTAGTTCTTGCTATTTTTGCTATTATTCTAAATGACCCTCTGATGTCTTACAGGTTTGAAACAACATGAGGGTAAGTTATTAATGACATCATTTTGCAAAGTGGGCTAACTAACCCTAGTAACCGTTTTTTGTTACAGTCAAAGGAATTGTGATTGTCCTTTAGGTTAATCATTTGAAATAGTAAAAACAATATGTTCAAACTTTTGACTACTTTCTTTAATAACTACATAATACAATACTTCTACTTTTACTTTCAGTACTTGAGTAGTACATTTTTAAAATAGACTACTTGCAATACTTAAGTACAAAAAATGTTGAATACTTTAGTACTTCTACTTAAGTGTGGTGCTTAAAGAGCACTTCTACTTCTACTCAAGTCACTTTTTTGATAGAGCACTTGTACTTTTACTCAAGTATGGCTCTCTAGTACTTTATACATCTCTGTTGAAGGTAGACACAGTTTGCAAAAACTTTGGTCGGAAAGCGGCTGCAAAATAAGGAAACGCATCGAACATGTTTACCTATTCAGAAAATCATCATCCCGTGCAGATACAGCTATGTCCCATTTATAATTTAAGGTTAATGCATTATGATTTATGTGATGCGGAGTGAAGCACAGAATCCAGTCATGACAATGAATTTACAGCTAGCTAATTATTATTTTATTTATTAATGATAAATATAAGTTATTAAATAAATAATCAATTGTAAAATGTTCTTGTTTTTGATTAATGAAATTTGAATAAAAACATGCTTTCAAATAATTGTCGATAAGAGATTGATCGATTAAGGCTGATAAAGGTTAACTGATGTAATGTTGGGCTGCGTGCAGCTCATGCACAGAATACCTGCGAGCGGCTGTGAGTTACATTGACCGTACCATCATTCATTCACAGTGTACTAATTAAGCTTTTAATGTGATTTAAACTTTAAAAGTACATTATAATAGAAAGAACACAAAAGTCATTCAACATGAAAAGCAATAGAAATGTAGTCATTTCATCAGATAACTGCATAGGACAGATAGACTATTCATTCCTACAACTTGTTAATTTGTTTCTACTACTTATTAATTTGTGGCAATTGTCCATTTTTCGTTATTTTTGTTCCCTAAATAACCCATGATTTAACTGAAATAAGGGAACAAATTAATAAATCGAACAAATTATTAATTCATGAAATCTTTAATTTCCCTTCCCATGTTTACCACACACAGTAGCCTAAGAGATGCGATTAAAAGTGAAAGATAATAAAATAAACCTGCGAAATTAGAAGATTTAAGGAAAGAAACCGGTAAACCAGAACAAATTAAGCCACATTAATGAAGGCTATATCTCGAACGGCAGAGGCATGGTCATCTAACATTTTCCTAACCCTGTGTTTTTTTTCTCTCTCTCGGTCTCAGCTGTTTCGATCGCGTCGGAGCCTGGAGAACACGTATATTCAGGCGATTCAAACTTACATCGCAGTCTGTTCATTATCAAAATAAAATACAGTCAACTAAACATTTAAAATGTTACACTGGTCAGTTTAAATAGACCGTACACCGGTCCTCTCTGCTGTTCCAAGGATGTTTTTGCAGAGGATCATCTTTTCTGTGTATGTGCATATGTGTAAGTAGTTTATATTACAAATAATAGTTTAACATTCAGATACAGTACATTGCGAATATGGAAACATTTGGATTTGTGCCGAATGAGACAAGAGCAGTAATCTCCAAATAAATCTAGTCAAAGCCGCGCTCGCTCGTCCTCGTCTACACGCACGTGCTGTCATGACCTAATGCACTGTATGCTCGATTTTTTAAAACAAATAGGTTAGGCCTACCGGAACGCAAAAATTCTAAATCTGACATTTTCTAAAACAGATTCCAGCTGGATCAAATTAATGTGAGCAACAGTGTTTTGCTGCAGCAGCGCCGATGGATGCGGTTCACCTAATGCATAGCGCAGTCACACGCAAAAATCTCATACCGTTACAACCCTAGTTAGCTACCAAACATACAACCTTCATTGGTCGTGCTAATGTAAAACACACGTTTTTGGCAAAAAGTGGACAAAAGAGAAAGAAATGTATGTAACTGCCCAACAAACCCAATGTTTTTGCACTTAAAGAGGCCGTTCACATATCACGTCTTTTGCATGCTCAAGTTTGTTATTTCAAATGTAGACGTGTGGCAGCTGCGCTCATAATGGAAGCGACACGGTGCGAGGCATGTCCACGCCGCATCGAGATAAAAACATTTCATCTTTTCAGAATGCCGCAAGTGCACCGTGGGTCACGTGACAAGAACCAACCAATCAGCTTCATCCTTTCTCATAACAACACTGAAAGCTCAGCCAAGATAAAGGAACAGCTGATAGGGATATTTTTCGAATAAGTTTAGTAGCAGAGCTACTGTAAGTGTTTTTTAGTGCTGCAAATCCATTTATCCTTATTGAAACTTCCGTGTCTTCATGGAGAGCGCAGGTCATGGTTGTTTAGCAAGGGCTGAGAACTCCAGGGCCTGAGTGCCCGAACATGAGGCGCGACATGTGAACGGCCCCAAAGGCAGCTTAGTCGAGAGTGATTTTTTTTTTTATATATCGATGCATCTCTTGAGCTCTGTAACTTAAAAAAAAAAAAAGCAAGGGTCTTCAACCAGGGGTCTGCAAATAATCTTTGAACACAAGCATTTTATTGTAAAAAAAAAAAAAAAATGTCCATTTTAGGATATGCACCCTGAAACAAAAGCAAGAGCACTCTCAAGTGACACTGTAACAATGTAATATTATTGGCAAAAGAGATTTAGCAAAAGCTCCATTGCATTTTTCAGTCTGAGTTCCAGAGAACATCAAATGTTCCTATTTACAGCATTTTTTGCAGTAGTGAGAAATGCAACCAATCACAGACATGTTTGTTGATCTATTAAACGTAATGGCCAATCAGAAGTGTTTAAATTAGAAACCACTCATTGCTCAAAATAATATAGTTTTTGTTCAGTTATGAGTAAACACACGGCCTCAAATCCTCTCTCATTAACAGCCAATGAAATGATGTGAGTAAGAGGATCATCATGCAGTGATTTTAATGCAATGTTGTGAGATCGCCAACTGAGATGAGAAACAGCTTTTTAGTGACTGCAAAGTCTCGCACTTTCAAGACTAATAGCTGCAATCCGTTGAATTAAAGTATTGTTTTTGATGCTGCTAAAAGGACTGGCAGCCAATTTTGGATTTAAAATGTATAACAATTTCCCATATATAATAAACTGCTCCTCAGAGCGAGCAGACGAAACGCAAAAAAAATGCTTACATTGAGGTGGATGCTGCAGTTTGGGAACACAGTCATGTAAACTACTGAAGGATGAATAAATGTAAAAAAAAAAACAATGTTTCAATGTTTTTACTTTAAGATAGCACAACTCTTAATTCAACTTCTAATTTAAAGGCAAAACTGGATTGCTGTTCAACAGCTGCTTTAATAATATTTCTAAGAATCATTAGATTAGTAAAATAAATAAAATAAATAACACATCATGAAAGGCCATTAAGCACTCCTCTTTTCAGCAAAAGAAAAATAAGTTGGCTGAAAAACACATCTGTTAAAACATCACAAGATCTCGCCCAAACAGCACACGCACATCTTTCCTGGGGTGAAATATTCGGACTACATTTAAAATCTGTATATTTTCCGGTCAAAAGACAAAAACTGTGACTAAATAAAACATCTGTGAAAAATGTAACTTAAGACAGCCATTCATTTTATTAATATCTAAGAACAATGACAGTTAGCCAGAGATGAATCATATTGGAAATCTATAGAGCAGAATCACTGAGAATGAACCATGGACACTAAAAGCATCAGCTTCTGCTCTCAAACATCTCTTTTCATATATTTATTTATGCCCTGGTTTCACTTGCTCTGGGCAATTTTTATGAATGAAGCACAATTTACAACGAGTCTAATTTGCATAAAAATAGGCATGTTCATGCAGGAAAGACATCATTTAAATACAGAAGATGCACACACTAAACTGGAGTGCAGGTGTTTAGTGAATAAGGATTTGTTCTGATGTACCATGAGCAATAGTAGCACAACAGTTTCGTGCACAGCTTCATTAACAGTTAACAACCCATGATGCAAGAGAAATGGCTTCATTCAACAATGGCTTGTTCCCAGTATGCATGAATAAATATATGACCATCTAATGGTTCATCAGCTTCTCGTGTCTGTTTTAAGACTGAGAGAAGAGCAGCACACTAGAATCCACACGTTCTAACTTTCTATATTTCTCTTGCATTACTTGTTTATTTATTTTTTTTATTTCATGGGGGCCAAGGAGTGTAATATGCCCAACTGAACTGCCCTAATCTTCTTTCCCGCAATATTTCCATGCCGCAGTTATTGTTCTCATTCTCTGAATAATATCCTCCACTCCTTGGCTCTTTTTTTTTTTTTCTGTGGGTCCTATTCTTTTCTTCTCTTTCCCGTTCTCATATTCTCTATCTGGTACGCCACTTGCTCATATCCTGTCAGTGTATCAATCAAAGAGAGCTGTCCACTCAATTCACACCTGATTTATCAGTCTGCCTCATCCCAAACGCCATTATTAGACCCAAACCTTTTTAACGTGACAGTGACAGATCACAGGCCCGACCCAGGTAACCTGTTTCGCTCTGTCTAGCCCATCACTCGTTCAGTCAGCTTTAGCTGATCAGGCTCAACCTGAGAGAAATAAAACCCAATAACATGGCTCAAAATAAAGAATACAGCCAAAACTAATACGAACACGCTTACTAACGAGAGGGCTTTCATTTAACCTCTTTAACTCACTAGTAATACGGCAGGTCATTCATTCAAAACCTGCTAAAGTGCTTTCATTAGGGCTGAAATAAATGGTGATTTAATCTCCAAACACTACAATGCAAGTGCACATTAACGGTTTCACTAAAATATGTTTTAAGACAGCTACTAAAGATGCTGAATGAAAACATTGTGACATATTACGACTTTAGTCTCAATAAACTCCTAATTACTACTTCTTAATAGTTGTTAAATGTAAGTATGGGGTGGATCTCATAACGGTCATGCAGAATAAGTTTTATAAGTACTAATAAACAAGATAGTTAATATGCATGCTAAAAAAAAACGGTCCCACTTTATATTAGGTGGCCTTAACTACTATGTACTTACATAAAAAATAAGTACAATGTACTTATTGTGTTCATATTGTATTGTAAAACACTTTTGCTGCTATTGAGGTGGGATAGGGGTAAGGTTAGGGAGAGGGTTAGAGGTATGGGTAAGTTTAAGGGTGGGTTAAGGTGTTAACTATGGGTCAATAGTGTAATTATAAATGTAATTACAGAAATTAGATACAGTTGTAATTACATGTAGTAGTTTTATAAATATAAGTACAATGTAAAAACATGTATGTACACAATAAGTACATTGTACTAAATTATTAACTAAAATGTTAAGTACATAGTAGTTAAGGCCACTTAATATAAAGTGGGTCCAAAAAAACTTGTTAATAGTTAGAATTGGTCCCCTAAAGGAAGTGGTACATGAAATAAACTTTATATATACAGTACACTTTATGCATACATTATAGAGTTGCTGATTTAATGAATTAAACTAATTAATTAGCTATGATGGACAACAACTCACTGTGTAATGAAGCTTACATAACGCAGTTATATGCTCCTAATATGCTCCTAAAATCCCAATTAGATTTTTTGTCTCATACAAGTAATTTCACACGAGTGTTGTTTTTTTCGCAAATAGCACGAGAGCAAATTTTATATTGATTTTACACAACAATTCTGAGTATGGGTCACCATACTTGGCTGAATGTCACTTTCACTTCAGTTCACCAAATTGATTTCAGATTTTAGACACAATATTGTCAGTTCTTGCTCAGTTTTGCCAAGCAAATATTAAAGCCGCAGCAGAACTGTAGTGCATCTCTGACCAACACACATTTGCTGAACGAATCTGCGTTTTGAACGAATCGGGTGAATCAATGATTCAATGGGTCCTTTCACAAAGAGAGCCATTAACTGAATTACTGAATGAATCAAATGAATGAACGAACGAACAAACGACTCCTTCTTTAAGTCATTTACTGCCACCCACTGGTAGTTTTAGTTTCTTATTTAGAGTACAATGATTAATATCCGATTAATTAGTCGACACATTGAGCAATCAATTTGATTAAAAATTTCAATCAGTTGAAAGTCCTAATACATTACCAACAACCAAGAAAAATAAAGCCGGTGATATCTATCCAATGTGTAATTGATGAACACGCGACGAATGCAAGGATTTGTGTTTGAGTTTGGAAACTAAACACACGTCAGCCTGCGCAGTGCCATCATGTGCTGATTCTGTTAAATATTTCCCATTCTCTTGCTCCTTTCCCATCTGTTTTCAAACAGAGAATGGAATTACAGAACACCTCGTGCCAAACATGACCTCAGTAGTCAACAGTGAACAAGAAGAAACCTGAGAAACTAATAAATCTATTACGTTCAAACTCAACAGCTCGAGTTCAGAAAACAGCTTTCACACAAACTAAACAAACCAAACTCTGACATCATACAGACTCGCAGGCCAAAGACTGTTTCTTCAGCGCCAAAACATTTCTGCTATTAAGCAAATGCTTTCATCCGAGTCACCTTAAGTACCTTATTTAAGGCTGCACTGGTCATGGCTGATACTGAGTTATCAGTCCAGATGTTTAAACACTAATGTCTACTATTACTACCAAATTACTACCCATAGGGTAAGAGTTCCCATACAAAACACTGAATCTGCACCAAATTTAACCCTTCATTCAGTGTGGGCCTGATGCTATAAGCCCCATTTATCTGTGTCAGTCTAATTAAGAGATATATGAATAATTTCCTGACTTATTTAAATGATTCCAGCATCTCCAACAGCCGAACACAAGTAAACAAAAGGCTTTAGCCCGCATGCATTATGAAAGCCATCTTTACACTTCTAAAGCCTTCAACAAAACTCTCCTTCATTTACACACATTTGCAATGTTAATGAAACAGCCTACATTTAAAAACAGAAAGCCTACAGTTCTTATTCCTGTGTGCATGAGAGTTTACTTTAAATAAAAAAATGAAATAAACAGCCGATGGATAATTATATTTTAATTGCATTAATTCATCAACCTAAGTGCCCTGTTTTCTTCCGAGCTCCAAACAGGCACAAGGGCAGACAAATGTGGACTGACCCAAGGGTGCTTGTGCCAGCACTTAATTAATACAGACAAAAACAATAATAATCTACACTAATAACCCCTGTAATGAGTGTGAGTATCTATGTGCGCAGGACAAGCAGCTGTGCGAGTGAGTGGCTCTGCGAACAGAAGGTCTTTAATGGCAACCTGTCATACGCTAATTAGCCAAGCACATGTTAGCATTTGAGTCCAAACGAGGGGGAAGGGGGCGGAAAATCATCACTGCTGATGATGATGTGGCTGACGGGTGTAGTTTTTAATCAAATAAAAATGACATTTGGTTTGTAAAGAAAACAAATAACATTTTATGGGGAAATAAAGTCTGTACCAGTATTGTAAACATGTTTTTTTTTGTTTTTTTTTGTAGTTGATTATTGGAGAACATTCTTTGTATTTGTGTAATGTACAAGCAATTTCTGGGTTAACCCTTGTGCGTCAATTTGAAAACTTAACAACATCAGTCTTGATCATAACTAACAAAAATTAATTCATTTTCAGAATCTTAACCCTTTAAATGTCAAGTTTGTTTAATTTTACATAATGCTACACTGTTGTGTTTTTATGCTAAGACATATATTAAATGCTAAGATTTTTTCCCCTAGGACAGGTTACATGACAATTAATCATTTTGGTGAATTATTATTTTGGTGCAATGTTAGAATTGAAAGAAACTAAATAAATAAATAAGCAAGCAAGCTACTATTCACACAAACCACACTCTGATAACCATAAAAATACTCTAACACAATTATAATCACACTGGTAACACTTTAGTATAGGGAACAATTCTCACTATTAACTAGCTGCTTGATAGCATGCATATTATGACCATACTGACTGCTTATTAGTGCTTATAAAGCACATTTTCTTCATGACCATATTCTACATCCCTAATCCTGCTCAATACCTGAACTTTACAACTATCTTACTATCTGTTTATAAGCAGCTAATTAGGATTTTATTAATGCAAAAGTTGCAATTAATGGTCTGTTAATAGTGAAAATTGGACCTTAAAATAAAGTGTGACCATTTCAACTAAATTATCCTTTTTTAACAGAAGTAGAAAATGGAAAAAAAGTATTTGCTCCATAAAGGCAAAACCTTGTGCTGTCAGGTGGAAAAATTAATAATCATAGAAGGAAAGCCTATTAACAAAGAATGAATTAAGCTATAATTAATTGGCACTGGTATTAATTATTTTTGTCATTATTGTCCAGCTGAATGTAACTATTCTTTACCCGAAGTAAAATAAATATATTAAGGAAATGAGAGTGAAATATTAAAATATTGATAAAAATACACAATGTAAAAAAAGAAGTATGATGTATGTTTTAAAGTCAAAATTATAAAAAAAAAAGAAAAAGATTTACAAGGGTTAGACTAAATTGTGTAAATCCTATTCTATTTTTTTTTTTTTAAATCTCAGTTTTTGTCCTATTCTATTGTCCACCAGTGAATGTGACTGTCACATGACTAATAATGAGCACAAACAAGAGATATTTAGATCATATGATTGACTTGCATATATAATGACCTGATTCCCTGCTCAATACCATTTAAAACAGTAAAATCATGTTAGCTTACAGAAAAGCAAAAGTACGTACTTTGTAAGGTGAATGAAGTCATTCTTACATTCATTCCAATGCTAAGAGCCAATTATTTCCATAACTATTTACAGTCATCAGTGTGCTTGTCCTTACCTTCTATTGCGGCTGCGGGAGCGAGACCTGTGGGACCTGTGGCTCCGCCCCCTGTCTGTGCTTCGGCTCCGCCTCCTGTGACTGGACCCTCTGGAGGAGCTGCTGTTGGAGCGTTTTCTGTGCCTGCAACATCAGTGACAACAGTCCATTAAACACACACACTCACATATGTGGCCACAGTGTGTGTGTGGTCTATATACAGCATCTGTCTGACCAACACACAACATTCTCTGCTGCATACTCTCATATCTATATAGGTGTCCGAATATTTCAGAGCTCAGCTATAAACATTTTAATGCTTCTAATTGGCAAATTGTCAGATAGGTTTCATGATCATTGCAAAAGCAAAAGCTGAAATCATGGCAGAGCCCGTGTCTATGTTTGTATCCATCCTATTATTTATCATATATTATTTCTGTAGGTTTAATGAGAGTAAATTTAAGATGCGATTTAAGTGAAGAAATATTAAGGACCAGATTGAGGGGCACACTATTCTCTAAATTTAAATGTCTAGGACCCACGAAATGAATTTTATTAGCAAGAATTCACAGTTTGAAAATACAACTTCCAACAGATCTCCATGATTTAAAAATAAATAAATAAAGAGTTAAAAAAAAGAAAAAGAAAAATATGTGTTAATATTCTTAAATCATGATATATTTACTTGAGAAGCAAAGTGACTTAGGATAAGATGTGATTAACATAAAGTGAGCTTATGATAATAATAATAACACACACACACACAGTGTTGGGCAAGTTACTCTGAAAATGTAATCAAATTACTGATTACTCCTTTTAAAAGTAATCACTTCATTGTTTTGATTACATTACTAGTTAAATTACTTTTTTCCCCATGACATTTATGAAATCCCAGCATACACACTCCCAATAAATATTTGTTATTAAAGCATCATCATTCACAGAACACAGTAATTTTTAACAAAATCAAGCGGCTGCTGCATGTATGGTTTGCCATGGAAGAATGCAAGCAAAGAGCTCTGCATTTATGATCTCTAAAAGACATCTCAGCTCATCGCAATCTCACAAATATCTGTTGTAACACAATAAATATTTGCATAATGAATCTTTCAGAATGTCTAAAATTCATGTGCATGCAAATTTCAGTACTGCATTGCTCAACGCTGCAAAGATGTGTTATAGCCTAAATAGGAACTCTGCATATGCTTGCACCTGAAAATCGTTTATATTTTATATGAGTTCATGTTGCTTTTTTGCAATGGATGAATAACAATTTATTTGTTTTAGATATTTATGGTTTAGAAATTTTTATTCTGCAGGATTCCCATAAATAATTTTATTCTCCAACACACACAAGTGTGTACTCGATCGCAGCATGCATCTTCACCGGCGCCGCACTAGCTCTGTTGCATTGGGTCTCGTGGGAGCAGGTCTCTAATCCACTGGCAATTGACTTTACATTGCATGTGCTACATCCTTTTTACAATCTAGATTATAAATCACTGAACTCTGTAAGCAATGTAACACGGCAGTAATGTATAGAAACCTCGGCTTGTAACTATACTCTAATTACTATTTTGAAAATTGTAACGTGTTAAATTACTTAAAAAGTAATCAAATTACAGTAACACGTTACTGCCCAACACGGTATATAGTATATAAATAAAGTTACTTTTAAAAGTAATGCATTACAATACTATGCTACTCACCAAAACCTTAATGAATTATGTTACTTTGTTACTTTTTATGGAAAGTAATGCATTGCATTAATTTTGCATTACTTTCAAGTTTCTTTTTAAATATGAGTTGGGCCTGATTGTTTTTAATATAAGAAGTTCTATTTATAGCAAATGTAAAAGCCCTTTCACAACAAAAAGTGTAATGAATAAACCTCAGGCTGAAGGAAAAGTAAATTCACATCTGTACAGCAGAACACAGGAGAATAAGGTTCAAGACTTTTCAGCAATAAAAACAAAAACAATGAAGCACAATTGTTAGTTTCTCTATAGTCATTTTTGGTTATTAGTATAGTTGAACTGGATCATCAAAGCTCTGTAGCAAAGACATTAGTTAATTAAATGGGATTAGATACATTTGTGTTATTTAACATATTTAATTATTGCAGGTTTGTGTCATCCGAGTTTGCATTTCACAGTTTTAATTCAATTACCAAACACAAAATCTTTTTTTTTTGTTTTTGCGAGTGGGATGAATTAATACACATTTACATTTAGTCTTAAACTACATCATGTTCACACAGTGCAAACAGCACCTCTGTATTTCCAATTTCTCCCAGTATGTGGATGGAAGACTTGTCAGTGAATAAATGGGAAAACAAAGTAATGTCTCGGCTATGTATGATAAACCTCGTTCCCTGAAGGTGGGAACGGAGATGTCACGTAAGTGACAGACGAAATTGGGATATCGCTTCAATAGACCAATCTATTTCGAGTGTAAACTAAACGAGCCAATGCACATTGGTATGCAGTTATTGCATCCAGCTGTCACTGATCACAGCGAGAGTATAATAAGGCAGTAGGTGTTCACTGAGGAGCTGAGTCGGTGACCCGGTGCTCAGCGGTGGTACAGCAACCGTGGTGACGGGACATGATGTCTCCGTTCCCTCCATCAAGGAACGAGGGTTACCTACGTAACCGAGACATTCCCTTTCAGTTGGTCACTCTCAACGTCACATCAGTCACCAATGAAATTGGGATCCCTACCAAAGCATCATGGGTGCTGCCCCTTCCAGTGCCCTGTGCGAGCCGCCTGCGCCTCTATAAGGTGTAGGCCTGGACTCGGAACAAGTAGTTCCCCTCACCATTGTCAAAGCACTACCTCACTCGGTGAGACTGGATAATACTGGGAAAATTTACCCGTTCCGCTTGGAACAGGGATGCTGCGGAAGCCCCATCCTTCCTGAAGAAGTTTTCAGGAGCAAATACACATATAGCATCTGTTTAGGTGTATATGGAGAAATCAGAGGTGATTAAAACCCTCTTGGGAAGGCAGAAGTCTGCTGGGGAATCACGGGTACCGCCCTCAATATGGAACCCAGCCTTCCATGGTTCCCACGGATTCATCATGAAGGCCGGGCACCAGACATTCCGCATCCAGCTGCCTAGGGTGATGGAGGATCTCAACAGGGTCTACAGTACGGACACTCTGGAGCAGTTTAAGCAAGCCAACACTAACCGGGGCCTCTCAGTGCCACTACACATATGAGGTGAGAACACAGGAAGATATCAGAGCTACATGAAGGCTGTAGAACCTAGCGAATGTGTTAGGGGTCGCCCAGCCCGCAGCTCAACAAATATCCATTAGCAAGGCGCCACGAACCTAGGAGGATGCAACACTTCTAGCTGAGTGAGCTTGCAACCTGAACAAGCAGGGCACAACTTGAGCCCGATAAGCCAGGGTTATGGCATCCACAATCCAGTGGGCCATCCTCTGCTTAGAGACAGCATTCCCCTTCTGCCTCAATCTCAATGCTCAAATGTGACAGAGCAAAGCCAGGGGTGGGTCTGCCTCCTCCAGGGGCACCGCTTGCAGGTTCACCACTTGGTCTTTTAAAGGTTGTAGTGGGAACCTAGCTGGGCCGGGACCTCAGGATTACATCAGCCGGCCCAAACTCTAGGCATAAATTATGTTCTGAAAATGCATGCAGGTTCCCTACCCTCTTGATGGAAGCCAGTGCAAGCAAGAGCATGAGTTTTCAATGAAAGAAACTTTAGCTCAACTGAATCCAAAGGCTCAAATGGGCCCAGCTGTAGTGATTTAAGCACTAGAGTCAGATCCCAAGATGTTATAGATGGGGGCCGGGAAGGATTTAACCTCCTGGCCCTTCTAAGGAACCTGATGATGAGGTCATGATTACCTAAAGACTTCTCATTCACAGGGTCATGGTATGCAGCAACAGCGGCAACCTGAACTTTGAGGGTGGAGGGAGACCACCTTCGTTCCAGCCCCTGCTGCAGAAAGGAAAGCACAACTGCAATCGGGCATCTTCAGGGGTCCTCTCAGCGAGAAGAACACCACTCAACAAACAGGATCCACTTCAAGGCATAACCGTGTCTCGTAGACGGTGCTCTTGCCGAAGTGATGGTGTTCACTACCTCCTGGGGTAGGTCACCTAGAACTTCCGCATCCCATTCAGGGACCAGACATGGAGTTTTCAAAGGTCTGGAAACGGGTGCCAAATGGTGCCCCGTCTCTGAGTCAGTAGATCCTTCTTCAGAGGAATCAGCCAAGGAGGGGCTGGCATGAGGTGCACTAGTTTGCGAAATCAGGTCAGAGTGGGCCAATACAGCAACACTAGCAAGACTTGCTCCTCTTCCTCCCGGACTTTTGTCTGTGCTAGAAGGCTCACTGTGGGAAACAAATATTTGCTTACACCCTGCGGCCAGCTGTGTGCCAGTGCATCCGTGCCGAGTGTTCCCTTGGTCAGGGAGTGGAACAGCTGGCAGTGAGAGGTCTCTGGAGAAGCAAACAGATCTACCTGAGCGGCTCCGAACTGTCCAAATTAGCTGGATTGTCAGGGGATGGAGTCACCATTCTCCTGGGAGCATTGCTCGAGACAGCTCGTCAGCTGTATGGTTGAGCAGGCACAGAATGTGAACAGCGCTAAGTGACCTCAGAACCTTCTGACTCCAATGGAGGAGGTAGTGGGGGAGTTGCAACATGTGAAGGGAGCGCAGACCTGCGCTTTGGCCAGCGGACGAGTGGAGGCAGCATCTGCCCGCTGGTGCAGGATGTGTAGGATCGCCTCAGTCTGCTTCTGGGCAGCCTAGAACTGCTGGGCAAAGCCCTCGACTGCGTCGCCAAAGAAGCCGGTCTGGGACACAGGGGCATTGAGAAACTAGACCTTGTCTGTGTCCCTCATGTCTGCCAGACACAGCCAGAGATGGTGCTCCTGGACCACTAGGGTGGACATTGCACGACCCAGCGAACTTCGTTGCTCGGAGTGCGAGGTCAGTGGCGGTTCGGAGTTCTTTCAGAACCGCTGGATCGTGACTACCTTCGTGCAAGTCTTTCAGTGCCTGAGCCTGGTGCACCTGGTCCCCGCTGGTCTCCAAACCAGGAGGAGGAAAACTTAGGACACCGTTGAATTGCCACCACATGCTCCACCGGTAGGATCACCAAATACCCCTTTGCTGCACTGCCATCGAGGGTGGTGAGGGTTTCTGGCAGTAAAAGGTGCCTTCCAAGATTTAGTGAGCTCATTATGCACTTCCGGGAAGAAAGGCACACCCTGGATGGCTCGGGACACGGTGGAGGATTCCACTCGAGCCCTACCATCTCTGAGGCCCGGGAAAGCATAGCTGGCATCTCTGGATCCAACTTTTTTTTTTTTAAGTAACTCAAATTAAAAAGTAATGCATAACTTTACTAGTTACTTAAAGAGCCACACAGATGGGAAATCAAAAATTACCTGTATTACAGTGTATGATGTAGCTGTCCATCAGTGTAAACAATGTGCAAAGTAATTAAACCAAAAAGTACACGATTTATAAAGTTATTGGCTTCTAAAGTAAGGAGTCGACTCAGAATTGCTGAAACGAGTCATTATAGATTTCAAATCTTTTGCCCATCTCTATGTACGCCACTAGGAACACTTTGCATAATTATCTCCGCCTACCGTCTTGAGAGAAACTGACTTCTGACCTACCCACCCCCCCCCCACACCCCCACACACAGACGCTCTGGTTGGTGTGAGAGCATCATGTCGAGGAGACAGTGTGTTTTTAATTGTAAAGGCGAGTTTGTTTTATTTTCACTGCCAAAGAATGAAGATCAGAAGAACCAATGGCTACAATTCATTTTTACCACAATACCAGAGCAGTACAACAAATCCCTTTTGTTGTGTTCACAACATTTCACTGATGACTGCTTTTCTAATCTCGGTGAGTACAAGGTGGGATTTTCAAAGCGTTTGGACATAAAAGAGGGTTCATTACCAACTTTATTTAGACCAACGAGCATCTCCGAATCACAACACGAAGTATGATTATGAAGTTATGTGTCTGTTTTCTCCCAAGCGTCTTATCAGTATGTGTGCTGTCTGCAGCCTTTCTCTGCGCTGATCTTCATTTACAAACACGTCATTAAAATGAAGTGTAACTCCGTGAATACTCAAAGAAGAGACATGAGAGAGAGGTGGGGTTTAAGGAAACTGAATCTTTTGAACAGCTTCGCGCGAACCGTTTGGGGATCTCTGAGAATTGAGGTAATTTTAAAATGATATTTTGACAAAATGACAATGATTTTTAACCTTGGATGGATTTAAACATATTGTACAGGACTCATAAACAGTGATAGGAAGCTTAGAATTTTCATCTTACTGGCTCTTTAAAAAAAGTAATCTGATTATTACTTGTATTACTTGTAATGCATTACCCCCAACACTGTGTGTGTGTATACACACACACACACACACACACACACACATATATATATATATATATATACACACACACACACACACACACACACATATATATATATATATATATATATATATATATATATATACATATACATATATAACTCCCAAAAATTTACTTAATTCAAAGGGAAAAGTTTTCACACCCCATTTACAGATGTTTGTTCTTGTTTTAAACATGAACTTGCTTCATTTTGTTCAATTTTTCAGAAGACTATCTTGTTAGACTAAACTATCTGTTTTTGCATCTCAAACAAATGCATTTAAGGAAGTTTAGATATTTATATTGGAAAACATGACATTTTTCTATGTGCATGCAACATTTAATGCCATGACTTTATGAATTTAACATTGTCTGCTCTGATTTAAGACCTTTTTAAAGACGTTAAATTGTTTAAGGGCGAAATAAGGCTTTTTAAGACATGCAGAAACCCTAAAATAAAAAAAAACGAGAAATATGTTACATTAAAGAAAATCCACACAGCTTTAAAGGGAAAGTTCACCCAAAAATCTAAATTCTGTCTTCACTTACTCCCCTCAAGTTGTCCTAAACCTGTGTGAGTTTCTTTCTTCTGCTAAAGCCACAAAAAAGGATGTTGGTGACCAGAAACCTAAACTCAGGGTCAGTAAATGAGATTTTTAGATTAGATTTTTGGGTGAACTGTCCCTTTAAGCACCCTGATTACCCCTGAGCAGCATGCAGATGCAGACAAACAGGCAGAAGTGCAGCAGTCTGAATACTCCGTGCTTAGAAAGGTTGATATCATGAATATAGACCCATCTGACCGCATTATTTTAACTAATCAGCTCTATTTCTCTCTCCTTTTTCTCTCCAACGAGCTGCTGTCAACTTCCCTACTCTCTACTCCAGCTGATAGATCAAGACTTCTTAGAGCCACTTTCAAAAGCTAAATCAAAAGCGTAAGCCCAGTCCCAACGTCATGAATAAATCAAATATTTATAAAAACCATAATTAAATTTATTATGCATTTCTGCATCTGATGGCACCCGACTGAATACCTCTAATGCTTTGGTGCCAGTGGCTCTCTCCATCACGGCGTCAGCAACTGAGGAGAAAGTTAATGTTTGTGCTGCTTTAGAGCATCTGCACATGGCTCTTAAAGACTGTTCTGACAGCATGTGGGTCAATGACATGATGCTTGTTTTTGTCTGTTCTAGCTAGAGAGAGAGACACACACACACACACACACATTACATATGCAAAATCATACATGCAATACACATATTTTATGATTAGCATGTTTTTAATTTTTTAATTAGAATTCATGGCAAGAAAGTCTTAAAATAAGTGTACAATACCAAAGCACTTGCAAATTATTTGCAAACTAGTTAACTCATAATTTAAAGATGTTGCTAATGCATTAATTTGCTATGTACAAATAGTGAGTTTAATAGTAATTGTTATATTTGATCACAAATAAAGAGTTAGATAATGTTTTCTATATTCTTAACATCTTGTTAACCACGTCTAACTGATGTATTTTCACCAGTAGTAAAAAAAGTTGTAGAATAAATGCATATCATTTTATTCTACACAAAAACATTACTTATATATTATTATAAATTTGCTTATATACTATTATACATCACTTCATGCACAGTGACAATAAATAATCTATAATAATACATCTATAATAATTTGTAAATTACATTGAGAATTAATGAAGAACTTACTACTTGTACATATCACATTAATTTATTAACGATGTAAAACCTACAATTTATAAACTATGAATAAACTACAAACGAATTGTTTGAAACAAATGATTTATAAGAGGTTTGTTGCTGCATAATTATTATAAAGTCTTATTAAAAACTTAAGTAGTTTGGCATAATCTTCTTAGTAATTATTAGGGAAAAATATAAACAAAACTATTCAACTAATTGTTAATAATATCTGAAAAACTTTTGTCTACCAAATCAAAGTCATGCGTAACATGCAGGTTTATGAAGAAAATGAACACATAAAACATGAAATTATATAACATATATATTTTTTATGATTAATAAAGATTATTTCAGGTTGAGAAAAGTCATGTGGTGACAATCCTGCAAAAATTTACTGATATTTATTAATGAATAATTCCTGATGTTTGGAAAATAATGTACATCAAATTTGAAAAATGGTGATTAAGAGATGTGCAATCACACAGACTCAAGGCGTAAGAAAAAAAATGAATTTTGCATAACGGCGTACACCTCCATATGACTCTTTCAAAGTCCTCCAGTGACCTTTTTCTAGAAAATGCTCACAAGGTGTTTTAAAAAATATGAAATACACCCACATACTGTACTATTCAGTGTACTTACTGTATCAGAATAACACATTTCTCTGCTAAATCCTGTGTTTTATATTCAATCACAAAAGTGAAAGTCTCGATATAAGATTTTTAGTTTAGCTCAACACTGCTCCACCTGCTAACCCAGGATCACAAACAGCAATAATGAGGGCATAAAACACCTGCAGAGTTACACAGATAAGACCACTTAACAACAACTAACAGATTTACAGATGGATGACGTGTGGAGACGGTGAACAACGGCTGATCAACAGCAGTCTATCTGGCTGCTTGACCTCCACAGACATCCATCTCTCTGTGAGAGCAACTATTTCCCATCACATATAAGAGCAACTGAGCAAGCGTCATGAATAATTGAAGTCAGGCAGACAGTGCTAAGTGACTGCATAAAGAAACGTCTGGCTTCGACAAACTGCACAAGTCTGTTTGGGGAATGAATGTAAGAGTGGAGAATGTTTGGCATCCAGCGGTCCAGCTGTGGTCAAAATGACACCATCACTAAACTCGTGAACTTGGTGATGTAATGTCATGTTGTTTCCCCTGTTTTTGACCTCACGTGTACAGCTTTTTTCCAAATTCACAGTTTCTTTAAGGCAAACTTGAGTCCAAAAAGTGAACGCACTGTGAACAAACAATTATTAACTAACATTAACAAAGATTAATGAAGAGTGTAATAAATTCAGTGTTCATTGTTTAAGGTCACAACATGTCGATATGTTCTCTCAATGTAAATATCTTGCATTAGCAACGCTTCCAAGTTTGGAAATACAACTTTCAACAGACCTCTATTACTTTTTAATTCATTCCCCCGTAAAGTCTTAATTTATGAAAAACTGATTTAAAAAGTGATTTTATGATTAAAACAAGCACATTTCTAGTAGTGAGGTCAGAAGAATTGATTGAATTCAGATGAAAACACACACACACACACACATATATATATGTATATATATATATATATTTTTTTTTTTAGCATAAACTCACTTCGATTTGTTCCAGTTTCAACAAGACAACATATGTTCAGATTGCATTACAAAAGAATGTGTCTTGATTTAAGGATGTTTAGATATTTGTCGTGGAAAACAAGACAAAAATACTGAAGAAGTTATCATTTTTTTGCAGTGCATGCAACACAAGTCTTCCAGCCCTGATTCAAGACTTACTGAGCTCTTAACTTGTGAAAATGTGAATTAAGACTTTTCTAAAGACATGCACAAACTCTTTCTGAAGCAAAGAGGTCTTGATAAACAGGTCCTGATAATGAGGGCTTGCGACTGTGCAGATTCTCATGTAGACATCAGCAAATCAGACATCCATTTCAATGCCACTGACTTTTTTTTTTTGGTAACCAAGAAGTGTATTCCTTCTGGGCTCAATGTACCAGCCGAGCACCTGCCTTTGACTCTGGGATGCAAACTGAATAACTGCTTTAAAGTGTGTATGTGACAGGTGCTTGGCAGGGAGGGTGAGAAATAAGAGGGCTTGTGATGTCAGTCAAACAAGAAAATTGTTTCCGAGGAAGAGCACGTTATTACATTTTGATGAAAGATTACAGGGGCAAACTTTTTTATCTCATTGTTGAGTGTGTACCTGCTGTCTGCGGCTCTGTTTCGGTCTCTGGAGCGCGTGCGTCTGCGGGAGGGTTTGCTGCGGCTGTGAGAGGAGCTGGACGATGAAGAACGGCCTCTCGCTCTCCTCTTCCTCCTGCTTCGACTGTTGTCCTCGCTGTCTGATGAGTGACGGCCCATGTTCACTCCGGCCCCTGGGTCACACCGAAACATGCACAGGAAAAAAGCATTGATTTGGTTATGCTACTCACACATGCTGATTCAGTAGCCTAATAGGGATACATATTACATCTTTATTAAGCTGTGGACACCCAACTCGGAATGAAAATGAAAGCACCCGTTTAATTTAACATGAAATTCTTTGAGTTCTCTCATTTGGGATCTGCTACACAGTAACACAACAGGAAAGGAAAGCGGCAGAACGTAAAACTCATGTCACATATTTTCAGGCGAATAATAACCTAATAATTATTAATAATAAGGCTGTGCTAAATACTAAACACAAACCTTAAAACCACGCGAAACTATCATCCTGACAGCTAATATAAGATCACCTCCAATGTTTACATATAAAGTGCCTTAATTCATAAAGGAAAAGAACATAAACGGGAGAGCGTGGGAATGTAAATATGAAATTTGCTACATATAAAGTCTGTGAAACATTTCAACACCGAATGTTGTTAGTCTAAACAGCACGATTTCCTCAATATTCCCAAGCGCTTCCTCTAACACACGTTATTTAAGAAATATACAACACGTCCGCTAACTTATTTTGAGGTTTATATGTAAAACGCTTGATATTTGTATCTGTTATTCACACTCTTACCTAGATAACGATACACACTGCTATTGTGTCACAACTGTAACTCACAGAACAGCGCCATGAGCCGCTGAACAGACGGAAGTAACCGAGCTCGAGCTCATCGATGCGAGCCCAGCAGGCCTGACCAATCAAACACGAGCATCGGTCGCTTTCACCTTCTTCTCGTGATCGCGCAAGATAAGCCTCAAATACACTTATTTGTGTTCATGCATCTCTCAGAGACAAGATCTCTTTTGATTGTTGACTTTGATTGTGTTTTTGTTTTAAGTGTTGAGGCATGCTGAGAAATCGCAGGCGCATGAGTGTAATAGTTTTAAAGGAAAAAAGATCATATTTCATTTTTTTATCGGAATGCAGCCTATTATGGAAAATATCTTGGAAAAATTAAAAATAAAGAAAATGTCATTGTGCTGTCTATGAGATGGGTTACACAGAGAGACAAATTAGGGGGAAATTAAAATGTGATGGTAATAGCAAACGATGGGTCTCAAATGTTGAAGGTAAAACGTCGACTACTTATACAAAATGTTTTTCTAAAAGTCAAACTGAAGTCTTAATAATCCCGTGGCATTTTTTTGTGGAAGGAAAAAAAAACACGAAATGCTCACATCAAAGTAAACATTCAAAGATATGCATAATCTTCTAAATATTGTGATAGTTTTATTCCATTTACGAGCCTACTACAGATTAAGCTACATGAATGTACAATTGCCTTAAAACTGCGCCCTTGATATATGTGTACAAACACCCTCTTTGATGTTTTGAATATTTAAGAAAAATCTAATAATCTTTTTGTGAGATTACTATTACTAGCCTCTCTTCGTGTATGAGAAGAGTGAAATGCTTAGCTCTTAGAAGATTTTTTTAATGCAGCGTTTCGAATAATAAATGCTTGTATGCATGAAGAATGTGTTTACATAAATATAAGAGAAATATTTCATTGTGATGTAATTATTAACGGTGAGATGATGAGAAGGTGTGTAGTAATTTACCAACAGAAGACGTCTTTCTGTATGTCATTTACCGCCGAACTAATATTCTTGCTGTGGTGTAGTACTTGGTTCTGTTCATATTTATTATTTGATTTTTTATTTTTTTTTTTTATCGCTCTTGATGCACAAATGCACTTATTTAGTGGGACGGTTAATTAACCATATTATGCAAATATGCAATATGTATAATTTTTTTTTATTTTATTTTTTTGCAAAGTTTGTGTAATTATATAGCAATAAAACGGCACAGAATCTCAATATATATATTGCAAGTCATTAGGCAGCTGTTGCTAATAATAGAAACAGTTGTCCTCTGAGTGCTGAAATTTCTGCCGATGAGGTCAGAAGAATCGATTTAATTCCAAACAGGATTTATAAAATAGTTAATATTTTTTTTCCATGCTGTCGGACAATATGAATGAAAATAAGAACCGTATAAGTGAAATAGCACGTTCAGCCTATTTTCTTAACGCCTTACTACTACGAAGCTATTTTTTACGGCTGTTATAATATAGGCTACATACACCAAGAATGTGATGCACTTTGACTAAATTGTTCAAATTGGTAGTTTTTATTTATATTCGATTCAACATGTTCCTTCTTCATATTCTCATTAAATGTATAACTAGACGTCACGAAAAACACATTCTCACTCTCTAATAAAAATATAGGCTATACTGTTAAATATTTAGCCCCCAATAAAACAAGCTGTTTTCTGTGAGGACTCAGTTTTTATTTCTCGTCTCTGAAAGAACTGTGGGTCAAAATTAAAATCTTAATGATGTTGTTACTGCATGCATGTGTCACTTCCATGATCACAAGGTGCATCTTTTTCTTCCCCCCTTCTCTTTGCTCTTCTCGTTATCTCTATCGCGCTCTCTCGTCTTCCTGCTCTGATCAAACAGTGGAGGAATAAGATGCCCTTTTCAGTAGTTTTGGCCTCATCCCAGCATCACCATCATCACGATCCCTGGTGTTTCCAAACTCTAACCAGTCTAGCTTAATGACATTAATTTGCTCCTCTTGTCAATCTTGGCCAATAGCGAGCATGGAAGGGTGATGTGGATCTGAAGGACAGCTAATGTTCCCCCACCCAGCCCAGCCCCGTCCCAGCCCGCCTCTGTGGGAAGGGGGCTCGTGGAGAGGAGCGCGGATCAAGGGGCAGACGCTTCGTCAAGTATAAATAGTGTGACTTCAATAGTGAATCGGCAGCAAGTCCGTACACTCCGCAACAAGAGGAATTGTCAAAGATCTCGTCACATCATCTCGCGTTCAGGCCGATGTTGATGTGTTATGGTAGACTGCTGAGGATCTAACGTGAAAATTGCATTTTTTTTCTTCTTCTTCTTCTTGGGCGCAGTGATGGAAGAACTTACCGCGTTTGTCTCCAAATCTTTTGATCAGAAAGTGAAGGAAAAGAAGGAAGTGATCACGTACCGGGAGGTGCTGGAGACCGGCTCGGTGAGAAACAGGGAGAGTCTGTCGGGAGAACCGGTGCGCGAGGAGGTGAACAGCAGCATCACGCGGAGCGGCGCGCGCTCGTCCCCGGCCAGAGAAGCGGACATGCTCGCGTCCGAGAGAACCAGAGACTCCATCAGTCCCAAACTCACAGACGGTGAGTGTTTCCTTCGATTTTATAACCCAGTATATTTCCTAAAATTATTCCGTCATGCTATTTCTTCTTCAAAGGCCTGTTTACTGTCTATAATTTAAGTTTTACAACTTCATCGCTTTCGATATATATTTGTATTTTTATAGGCCTATTTTAAAATCACGTTAATTTCGTTCAGGTTACACTAATATACTATGGGCTAGTAATTTGACAGTCATCGCTATTATGAAGCAGTCTGAAAACAAAAGAATCGATCAAAAGTTAAGTGATCAAATCGAGCGCTTAACATTGTGGCTGCATTTGTGTAGGACAGTGTTACGCGTGGCCTTATAGATATTAGATATTTTCTATATATATTATTTTTTATCTAAAAAAAAAAAAATAGTTGTGAAACTTCTAGCCAGAGGTAAAGACGTTTTAAATATTTAGATTATCCATGAGATAACCATCAATAGAAATGTGTAAATGTACAAATATAAATTTGCAGGCTACCCGCAGGTAGATGCGAAGAGCTTTATGAGCTATTAACAGAAATAAAAAAAATAAAATATATATAAATATATTTATGTATGTAGAAATCAAACAAAGAATGTGCTAGTGTATTATAAATCATCACACATTTTACAAAAAATCGCTGAAGGCCTATAGCCTATTCTAAGTCTTAGATATGAAATAATATCATGAGATCAACAGCCTTAATATTAAAAACAGTGATAATAATAATGATAATAATAATTGCTGATCATTTCGATTAGACGTAACCTACCATGTCTATTATTTTTGCTTTAGAAGCACTAAACATCTAACACACAGGCTATTGTTTGTTTTTTTTTCTTCTTCTTTTTTTTTTAATACAGGTTAATTATTTTGACAGAAGGAATTTTCCTTCATCTGCGTTAATTGTTGTCTTTATTGATTTCATTTTCGTGAAAACAATCCGTTTTTCCAGGTTGTTAATTTCACGTGTAATAGGATAATATTCCTCCTGCCATAAGCATCCGGTTCAGAGACACTCTCCATGCATATGCATAGCGTGTAAATAATTAAAGAGCTCTGTGTAGGACAAAACATCCGTGACCGACATCAGTGGGCACACACTGCCCTCCTTCATCATCACTGGATGAAGCGTTCATTCGTGTTTTCTGCTCCGTCTTCAGGTAACACAGAAATGAAAGAACGCAAAGAGGATTGTAAGCCGCTGGAGGATGAGACACAGACTAAAATCAAGCAGAGAAGGAGTCGGACTAACTTTACCCTTGAGCAGCTGAACGAGCTGGAGAGACTGTTCGACGAGACGCACTATCCAGACGCCTTCATGAGAGAGGAGCTGAGCCAGAGACTCGGGCTGTCGGAGGCCAGGGTGCAGGTCAGACACCGCGCGCGCTGGAGACACGTGTGTGTGTGTGTGTGTGTGGGTCCCTGGCGACAGGAGAAACACTTCCGATTAATGCAATGCTGAACGTTAGAGAGGATGCATGCAACTGCATAGAAAGTGCAAAAATTGTTTATGCGTTATATAGGTGATTGCATGATTTACGTGTTATTATTACGTAGCCTATATTCTGTTACGTGCAATGTAGACGCCTATCATATAGATAGGCTTATCAGGTCATTAAACTATTGACACATTAAGATTAGCAATGCAGGGTATCCGAAATAATTCCTAAGTATGCTATTAAGAGATTAAAAAAGAAAAATGCATTTAATAATATTAATTAATAAAAGGGGTAATATCGGTAGGCCTATATAAATTGTGTTACAAAAAGTGTTAGATGGGCACTGCTATATTGTTAGCCTAGCACTGCTAAACATAAAGTTTACAGCACAAATTAGCATTGCTATTATTAGTGTTATATGCGAATATTTACATTCATAGCGTGGTAAATAAAATTAGAAATAAGCTTATGTGTTGAATGATATTGTCGGGGGAAAAACCCGTGATATTAAGCCGCTTAAATCAACGCCGCTGAGCGATAACGAACAAAACAACGAACTAAAATGATTCCCTGATTTGCGCGCATTGGCCTGCAGGCAACATCTGTAGTGTGCTTTTTAGGAAGGGGAAGACCATCTGCACAGAAACATAATAAGGCTCAATATATGTGTAACTAGAGACGAGCGACTGAGCCGAATAATGACATTCAACATAGACATCGGCTCTGCTCTGATTGATCAGAAGAAGAAGGGAAAAAAACAATATCTGATTTCATTCGCTTTTATCTATTCATTCCTTGGGTGGGGATATAAAATTCACTCTTTGAATACATTGGTCCTTTTAAAATATGGGCTCAAAAGACCTCCCTGGAAAAAGTTAAACCATCGTCTCTCTTTGGGATCTTACCAAAGGGCATTGTCCCAAGCAAGGCCTGCGGATTTACATAAATTATCTATCATTTTTTACCCAAATAAAGATCTGATGCTCTTTTTACATTCAGTATTCACAGACAAGGCCACACCGCTGGCTCAAACACTACCCTGCCATTTTACCGGATCAAGTCATAACGGATCGGGATTTATTATCATAGGCTTTATTTATTATCGCGTTTCCACTTTCACTTACAGCAGAAATATCATGCATGTGCAGTGTCTCTTGCTCGTTGTTAGGCTGAATCCAAATGAATAAACAGTGCACTGAAACTATGCGCGATTCAAAACAGATGCATGAGACACAATCATTTCCAAATCTCCAATGCACTTAACATAGGCGATATGGCAGAGAAATATAACACTAACTTTCTCTCTGATATAAGCAAGTAATGTCTAAATGTTAGCCTGCTATTGAAGCCCAGGCATATAGTCCCATGCTGGGTATTTGCTGTCAGAGGATCACTTTGCTTCTTCTGGGACTCTAATCCTTGGATAGATTAAACCATTGCAGAAAGACGATACATTATGGCACTTTTTCAGACCTATAGATTTTTGTTTCTCTCCGTATGTTTAACATTTTAATAAATCTGTTTGTTTTGTGGTTATAGTTAGCCGCTTGTTACGTCAATTCGCCGCTCATTATAGAAATATAATAATTAAAATGTGCGGTTAAGCGTTATGAATATTTTAGAGGTCCTCAGGGATGCACGGTTTTGCTGAGACTGTTGTCATATTGGAAGGATTTACACATGCCCTCACCAACAACTGTCAATCAATGTCTTGTGTTTTCAGGTCTGGTTTCAGAACCGAAGGGCCAAATGCAGAAAGCAGGAAAATCAGTTACATAAAGGTGCGTTGCATTACGATGATTTACAAACTACAGGCTATAGAAATACGTGATTGCTATTATGTTAGTTGTTGTTTTTATTTTGGTTTTCAGTATTATAATAACCTTATTGTTTTTTGTTTTATTTGTAGACGAAGCATTTAACCACAGCCTTAAAATCGTTTAGCTACCGTATATACAAGTTCATGTGATCTTTTTATGGGCAGAAATGTAATAGGAATTCATGCAGTGGCTAGTTTTTGAGCACATATAGGCCTACAGAAAAACTAAATGTGAACATATTTTTTTCAGGAGTTCTCATCGGAGCGGCGAGTCAGTTTGAAGCGTGTCGTGTCGCTCCATATGTCAACGTGGGAGCTCTGCGCATGCCATTCCAGCAGGCAAGTTACAATGCAGAGGCGTCCTACAGACTTTCACAACAGTTTCTATGAATTTTCCTCCTTTTGTTATTGCAATGAGATAAAGGGAGACATTTTGACGAAGAATATAACTGTTAGGTTATTGCACAGACGAGTAGAGATTTGTGAGTTTTTCGTGCTCCTTGTGGGGTCGCATATAGTTTGCAAGCACTCCGGAATGCAGGTGTCCGAATGCATTATTATTATTTTTTTTTTTAGCTATGATGATAAATGCAATTGATCCAGTGCCCAGTAACGGCTCTGCATATAGTCTCTCTTAAGTTAATGTGTTTCTCCCCTCTTTTCCCACCCGTGCGTCCATAGGATAGTCATTGCAACGTGCCGCCCTTCTCCTTTCAGGTGCAGGCGCAGCTGCAGCTGGACAGCGCCGTGGCCCACGCGCACCATCACCTGCACTCGCACCTGGCGGCGCACGCGCCCTACATGATGTTTCCCGCCCCGCCGTTCGGTTTGCCCCTGGCGACGCTCGCGGCGGAATCCGCGTCGGCAGCGTCGGTGGTGGCGGCGGCAGCGGCGGCCAAAACTACCAACAAAAACTCGAGCATCGCGGACCTGAGACTGAAGGCGAAAAAGCACGCGGCGGCGCTGGGGCTGTGACGTCACCGCGCACCGAACGCGACGCTGAAGCAGAAAAACAAACACATTATTTATGTTTCCCTTTGATGGACACGCGAGAGAAAAAGGATAGGCTATTTATAAGAACACAAACTGTGAAGTGGACAAACTTTACGTGGATCTTTTCGCGGATGGAGGAACAACTACAAAACGTTGAATGAACTGCGAGTAAATAATAATAATAAGTGAACTTTTGCAGAAGACAAGAAGCTGAAGCTGAATATAATGATATAAAGCAGCTGGGACGACTGTTCGGCTGTTTGTGTGACAACGCGAACATTTCTGCTTTAATACGTTATTAGTAATTAATGAAAATGAAGAGGCTGGCCTCGTTTTATTTGAAACAAAGTTTCTCTGTGGATATTTGTGAAATAGGCTATTACAGAAATCACTTTTGTTGCCAAACATGGAAACTCAAATGTTAAACATGCGTTTCTGTCCTCACGGATAAAACACGATTTAATTTAAAGTTTATGCTCTTTGATTTCTGAAACTAAATAAATGAGCATTAAATGAAACGATGATCACCCCTTTGCCTGTTAATGAGTGTATTGTGAATATAATCCAATATCAGGTGATTATTCAATGGAGATGCCCATGCAGTTCACATTAACACACATCAGGCTTTTATTCTCGGTGTAAAAATCAAATTCAGGTAATATACTAATATTGATATGGTACGGGCACGTGTAAAATACCTTTGTTAGTAACGACAAAAAGAAAAAAAAATATTTTGGTTGTTTTATGCTTCATCAAGGCATTGTGGGGAGCACTCTGGATTTTCTTTACTATTTCTTTTAGCTGTTGTTCCTTCATCTTTTGTACAACCATGTGAATCTAAATGTAATGTTCATGTTTTATAAGGGTTATAAAAGGACTGCGGGCACTCATTTTTATGATATCTATGATTTTATCATGACTGTGAAACGTGAACTCACCTCAACATCGTGTTTTCGATTCATAAAATAAATGTAAAAAAAAAAAAAAAATCTGTGTCATGGTATACGTAGTTCGTATTATTGGATTTTTCTTTTTGGTAAATATGTGCATGTGATGAGAGCGTTTAAACAGAATCCTCCATGTGCATTTTATTCTTTAAGAATTTCTCTGGCACTGTCTTATAATAATATTTATAGGTTTAATTAAAAGTCGACTCGTTTCTGTATGATTGGGATGATTCTGTTACGCATTATGCAACGTTTGTTTTTATTATTAATGAATGTTATCAAGACGTATTGCCAAAAATCAATTATATATAGCTATATATATATATGTGATAACGTAAACACATATTTATCTATTGGGGAAAACGTTTATTACACAATCACACGGATCTCTTTCAGCTCTGGATGTTTGAAACATATGGAGACTGCCGCTGGGACCGAGCTTCACAGCACGCGCTTCTTCTGCAGAGAAAGTTCAAAATAACACTTTAGAAAAAAGAAAAATAGAACATTTTTCTCCCCATACGAAATATTTTTGTTCATTTTGTTTCAAATAAATTAATAAACATGAATAAAAAATAATAATAATTTTTCACGGAATAGGCTACGTAATCGTAATTAAATATAGACTATATTTATATGGTGCATCGCTTGCATTCTTCTGAAGCTTCATCATCGAGATCTGAAGCGGTTCTCTTGAGAATCTGATAAATACCAAATGGCATCTCCTATCGTGAATAACCTGTCTGGTCAGATTACTGTCTGGATACAAAGTACAATGTTTTGGCCTATTAATTAATACTGCTTTAACAAAGGCGCGGGATAAAGAGGGCTTGTGTATCCAGCTCTGGGCTGCACTCGGACGCCAGTGCTATTGAATTATTGATTCCAAACTTGTGAATGAGGGATTGCTGTACAGAGGACGAAAGGTGGGTATTAAAACGAGCGATTCATCCCAAATCGGATCCATTTACCAGCAGATTTGGAAACTGCGCTTTGGATATAAGCACATACTTTTTCTTCAGTTTTTTTGAGTAGGCTAAGTGAGAGTCATTCTGGTGTGACCTTGAACTAGAGCTAGTGATCTGACAAATTAGAGACCTGACTATAACAAACAGCAGTTTTTAACACAACAAATTACAATAGCAACCTATTTTGAAAATACAGTGGGCCTACACTCTTAAGAAAAAAAAAAGTGCTTAAAAGGTTCTTCAAGCTATGCCACAGAAGAACCATTTCTGGTTCCACGAAGAAGCATTCATTCAAAGGAAAAATCTCTTTCTGACGAATCTGAAGAGATTTATTTTGCCACAAAGAACCTTTTGTGAAAAAGAAACAGAAAGGTTCTTCAGATGTTACAGTTTCTTAATGGAAGCATTTAGACAAAAGGGTTCTTCTATGGCATCATGAAGCACCTTTATTTTTAAGAGTGTGTGTTATTATATTACGATATGAATTCTGCCAGCTGCTGTCCGGCCTTCACTGTTTATTGCCGAATTCACAGCAAGGGAATGTAAAATGTGTGTGACTAATGGAGGACTAACACTGAACTTCTGAGGTGAGATAGAGGTTAAAGAACCGAGGGGGGTCAAATAATTGGTTCAAATCGATGTATTTATTTTTAATATATATATATATATATATATAATGCTGTTTTCAGATTTTTGCAGACAAATCTGGTTGATTTCTCCATAAATGACTTTATAATAACAAAAATAAGGAGATTTCCTTTCTTTGTAGGGTCCCACAATGGGGAAAAACCCATTAGCCACTACATGAAAAATTAAATTTGGTATGCTTAGGCAAGCATAGGGACTTATTGGAAAAGTTTAACATGACTTTTCCTCTAGCTCAATTGTTAGAAAATGTGCTAACAATGGCAAGAGCATGGCTTTGCGCCAAAGCAACACACACACACACACACACACAGACTAATGAAACTAATGTGTTGTGTGTTGCAGATGCACGATGGTAAAAGAGATTTGGCTCAATTTGATGCTGATGTTTCATTGAAAATATTAGTTTAATGATTATGGAGGTTTGTCCTCAGTTTGGTTGGGGATTCAAGTTGTTAGGTCGCTCCCAGTTTCTGTAAAAGTGTTTCAAGTGAATCCATATGTTGATACTATGCTAAATTTGGAGAACAAATCATGTTCTAAAAATTTGACTATCCAGTTCTCCACAACAGTTTAGAAGAGCTATCAAATATTCCTCTTAAAATATAAGTGCATCTTTTTTTTTAGATTGACAGTCTTAAAAGTACACTCGTCACACAAAACATGACAATAGTGACAACAAACAATTCAATTTGGTATGAAAAGGTAAGTCCAAAACATTACAAAATAAAAGTGACCAGCAAAAACAATAACAACGAAAAGCAGCACTCAGTGAAAATGCAACAGCGTCATCTCTTCAGCCTGCGGAAGTATCACACTTAATCTGTAAAAAATAAAAGAGATTATACTGTAATCACAGCTAGTCAGCGCAACGAGGCTAATCACAGTCATTTAACGGCCAATTTCACCACAGAAATTCAGAGAATGGCACTGTTCGTTTATTGTAATTACTGTTTTCCAGTGCTGTGAAAATGCAAACAGTCCAATAACACTACCTTACCGTGACAGCAGATTTAATTTACAGTAAGCTTTTAAGATATTCAATGATCCTTTGACCCAAGGATATACTGTCATGTTTAATTTACTTTTGGATAACAATGGATAGTCCACTTTTCCTCTCAGTGTTAAGCCTTATCAATCTGCAAGTACTCAAGGAGACAACAGGACGGCAACACTGAAGTACTTTTCAGATTAATGATGGACAGAGCTATCATTTTTTCCCACACTCTCTTCAGCCTTCACACCGGCTCCACATTCCTACAGTACGTCTTCCTCTCCTTCATCTCGTTCCCTCTTCTCTCTGCGCTCTGCGATGATTTTCAAGATGCACAAGTGTGACTCACCAGAGTGGGAGGTTCACACAAACTGTATCCCAGCCTAGAAATGCTACTGAGAGCCATTTGAACCCCTGTAAACTTCAAGCAGTTAACCCTGCATTGACGATAAGAGCAGTAAAGCAGCATTTTGAGGGTCAGGCTCATCCCTTGAGCTCTCGATGCTGTATATCTGAGCCTCATGACCTGTTGCTAAATTTACCACTGTACGACTTGCCAGACAGTTAATGCTGAGCAGTCTTCAGGCTTTGGGCTTTTATCGTACAGCCGGAGCGGAGCAACAGTGCTTCTGCCCATTACAGAAGCACCATATCTACACTTAAGTTGTTTTATTGTTAAATCTGAAGCAGGGAGAGTTCGCCGTCTCCACTGAAGATGACATATTAAATATGTCTCCGCGCCCATAAGAGAGACAGGGAGAGGTAGTGTGCTTGAGAAAATGTCAATGAATGTTGAATCAAACTCCGAAGCGGTCTTGAAAGGAGGTGAGGAGAGCGAGAGAACACAAAGATAAGGTAGCTCTCTAAAGGTTTGCCTTTGTTATATATTAAGTGCCGCGAAAGAGAAATGTGCGCACATCATCAGACAAAAGACAAGCAACATCAGGGGAGAGCACGGAGATGAAAGACAGACTTCAAAGCTGCGAAATGGAGTGAAAGTGAGACAGAAACCTGCCTAAAACTTGCCCAAATACACCAATTAAAGCAGCCTATTGCTTGGATTCATCCTACGAGCACTTCGTAACCAATGTGTATCATTCAAAACGCTCTGCAGTGGCGCTCGGTCAAGAAGAAAACAATGGGACTGACCAAATAAAGCCTGTTTTATAAAGGCTGGGAAAAACGGTAACACACAGCAATTCAATCTATCTGTTGGGAAGAAAGCTCACAATACTAAATGAAGTCAAACAAAGTGAGGAATTGTTGTTTGGCATCCTGTTTAGGTAGTGCGGACGGACCGGCAAATCTTTTACCAACTATGAGCATTTATTTATTTTTGATAATTCCTGTTGCAGCTGGCACTAATGCAGCTCAAAAGCAACAATTAACTGGACCTTAGGGGACGACAAAACCCAGGCATTTCATCCCGGCAAAGTGAAAATCACACAAGACGTAAAGCGTATTTACCCTTGTGATAGTAATACTGTAAGTTTATTCTCTCCAGTTGAAGCTGTAAATTAACCATACATAATTTTCAGTTTTATTTATTTGACCTGAATATATTTTCATCAAGAAGGAACATTGGAATATTCTTTGCAACAATGTGCTATGACAATAACCATACACTCACGTCATCTGATATTTACACTAAGAGTCTTGAATTACACAAATCTCAGTATGAACTCGAACGCTTTGTTGAAGTCAGTATTGTATACAGAAGTTAACAGAGTGTGCCTCAAAACAGCTGGCAGTTCACAAACCAGGCAAAGAAGCGCTATAAATCCACCATCAGGGTACACAAGAAATCCTTGACCCACCCAAAGGAAAATCTCTCCACATTTTTATTCTCTAAATGTGTTTCTTTGAGAAGATTCTATTGCATCAAATGTGTAATGTGAGATTTGAAGTGTTATATACAAGGTCTGATATTTAGATCTCAGTTGGATGTTGTCAGCAGTATTAAGTAATGTTATGATTTACTTAAAGTTAATCTGAACCCTAAATGCATGCACTCTAAAGGGTTACCATATTATAGACTTGAGCGGTCAAGTATGTATAATAGCTCCGGCCAAAGTCAGCCGAACGTGCACTTGTGGGCTGCGGATAATGCAGATGAATAGATTGTTACTCAATATAAAATTATGTCAAAGTCTTTAAAGGGACAGACTAAGTAGACATGATGTTCCAGGGAAACATCACAGGGGCTGTCAGGGGCGAGCAGGCTTTGATGGAACTGGATTTAACACGGCTCCTACAGAGCTATTGGATTACCTATTTGGCCCAGTGATCTGGCAACATTTAATTAAATAGCCATGCATTAGCGTCCATGTGCGCACGGCTGCTCTGTGTGTGTGTGATAGGACTCTTACTTATTCTGAATACAAAGATGAATTTAGCAAGTTTGCCTGCAGGTTCAGTTTACATCAGCTGTAATCTTTACTCATTCTCTTTCTCTCTCTCATGTTAAAACATTTAGGCTTTTGGTTCATTTTAAAACACTCACAGTGCTGTCAGTCATTGCACTATTTGAGAAACCAGTGCTGCGGCTGTGTATAGAACAGATTCCCTTTCTCACAGTGTTAATATTTGAAGACACTGCAGTCACACTTGCTCTTTCCGTGCGTTCGCAGTAAAAAGAGGACATGCTGGTTTCACACCAGTTTTTGCCTTTGCGCAGAAATAAAACAGTGAAGTCAAAAGGGGTCACGTCTGATCCTGGATCAGCCTCTGACTGCATGCAAACCCAACACCAAAAAGGGATGTGCGCTCATCATGTGGCAGAGGAATGCGAGCGCTGATTCTGCCAGCGGAGGACAGGAGTGATAAAACACGAAGAGATAGAAGCAGAAGAACCCTGGGAGTCGCTCTGTCGTGGGACGAGGACAAGAGCGAGGTGCTGCAGACACAAGAGGAGCCCTTTGTCATTTTGGAGAGGGCCTTTAAAACGCTACATCTTATCTTAATGAGTACAGGGGGGTCTTTTAACAGGTCACACTCCACCATGTTTGACAGACAGTGTCATCATTTCTGATTCACCATTTAGGCAAAGAGCTGATACCAGATATGCACAAATTTCCAACTCCCACAGAGTGGGAGTCCACATGAAGACAAAATTGACTCGATTTAAATTTGTTAGCGCACATTACTGGTCTTAAGGTGTACAAATAATAGGTGCAAGTTAATCCACAGAAACACTTTATTTATTACACTTTATTTTGATGTAACTTTGCATGTCAACTAACTCTGAGAGTATTAGTAGACTGTTATGTTAGGGTTAGTAGAATAAGTTAACATGTACAGTACTTGCAAAGTTACTTACAGTCAGTAGAATGTCCATCCCTACAAGGTGTTAGCAGATATTAAACAAGAGACGCTAGCGCTAGCTGGAGGCAAAACAATCGGAAAACTGGAGGCGGCTAATACAAACCAACACAGGGTCGGTTACTCAAGGAACTTAAAATGTCGTCTTGTTGTGTTGTTGGTTGCCAGAATCGACGGAGAACATTTTATATACATTGTTGTGATTAACTGTGACCGGAATGTAAGAACATGGTAAGAAAGAATAAATACAGAAAGTTTATAATTAATTTGCAGTCTTCAGAATTTTTTTTTCTAGAAAATATTTACATCTTAATAATAATTTTACTGTAATGTCACTCTTTATTTAATCTAAGGATTTATACGCCCTCAGTTTCTCTTTACTATACACGCTCGGTTTCTCTATCAGGTGTAGATGTCAGGCCACTCAATCGGAGGTAATCCTGTCAGATCGTCCATCCAATGAGTGATTGTGTACGGGTCGACCAATCTGGTTCCGTCCGTTAAAGTTAACTTTTTCAAATAATTATCGCGGTCCCGGACAGATAAAGCAGATATATTCAGATTTTCTCCAGCCATTGTTAAAAAAACAAGCTAAGAAAACTCGCTAGCTACCGTTTGTTCAAGTGTTGAGGGGAATCTTTCTGCCTCCAGCTAAGCCCCGCCCACACAAATACGTCACCTTGTTTACCAACTGTAAAAGGGTCTATTCACCAGAATAGTTTTGTATATCTACCCTTTTCTCTTCCAAAATACACAGTTTTTTAATGTTGGACCAGTGTTGAGCAAGATCAGAAGAGGGTCAAGTCTGAGTCAAGACTAGGTTTGCAAAGGCATCGCAAAATTCCATGCAAAATTTTCTTAAAGTATCCAAATAATTGTGGAAAGTTGCTCCTTTGCAACCCTATAGTCATGGTCATGTCCACATGCTCCAGCGTCCATAACACAATGATAAAAATATGATCCTGGACTCTAGATATTCTCTGTCTTGTTCTGGTCTTGTCATGGACTTTGGTGCATGTGGACTGCATCTTGTCTCAGATTTGAATGAGCTGGTGTTAACTACAACACTGCGTGGGACGCCATTCAAAAGTTTTTGATTGTTTAATAATAATGGATTAAATGTTACCCTATAGCTTGAATTCCCATGTACCACGTCTCTACTTCCTAAGATTCAAACATTAATCAAACAGAAGTAAATAAAACTGAACATTGTTCTTAAATATGGTTGGACAAGGAAAACAGGAAGACTGAGGAAACAGAGAGAAAGAGTGAGTGACAGAGATAAAGAGAAAGAGAGAGAGAGCGATTGACAGCGCACAATGGTAGGAGAGTGGTTCCCGCTGTAAAAGTTTATCCCTCTGGCACCATTATATAAGCATACATATGGGACAGCCGCAATGGAAGACGACACTTTAAATGACATTATTATAAAATGCAATACTCCTGGAATGATCCCTTATTGAATTAGGTCCCATGATCCAAGATGAATTTCCCGGTTCTCTAATCCATCAAGGGGGGAATATTAAAAGATAGGACTCAACTGGCATTAGAATCGCTCTCAGTCTTTACTTTCATTATTTTGAATTAGGGTGCTGCTGGGGGAGAGCCTCTTAATGAGAATTACAATGATTCAGTGGCCTCGACCTGCCTTCTGACAAGTGAAATATTAACTCCTCAGTCATAGCTGTCTGAATTAAAATACTTGGGAGGTGCGGACGTGCTAAATTAAATTGGCCTTTTATGTTCCTTACACGGCTGACCCCCTGTGGGGCTGGAGGAGCAAGGACAGTGGTGGCGCATGAGGCAAGGTGTATGAAAGCGAGAGGAAGCGAGACCCGGCTGTTCAAGCCGTTAACTACTCAGCAGGTGCTCTTTCTGTGCCTCTACTAAAACCTAGCGCGTCTTCTACTTCTCTGCTTCTGCAAAATGGAACCGCATGCATTCGGGGTCAACACCTAGGCCCTCATTTATAAAGATTTCATCTGAAGAGTGTGTGTATGCTTAAATCCACACCAGTGCTCATATTTGTAAAATCCAGCTTTGACATCGATAAGTGCTTAGCATCACGTCACGGTCTGAGCAGATATACACACTTTTTCTTGTCGGAGTGCTGCAGGTTTTTGGAGATGTAAGCTGTTCCTCTAGCTCGCTCTTCTAAATGAAAGAATATGGATGATGACTGGTGATCTTTTACTGTTAATGACATTTATTAGGAGTTGCTTACAAGGCATTCAGTTCTGTGCAAACTCAGGGTCATTTGCGATTCATAGATTTCACACATACGCATATTTATTTAAGATCACATTTAGGATGGTTTCTGAACAACATTTTATAAATGAGACCCCCAGTCATATCTGCTTCCCACCTAAACCTCGAGCGTTTATTGACAGCTGGGTATCGATGCCAAATATGCTGATGAGGATGGCACAAGTGATCAAAGGGCGAGGGTAACCGTAGCCCTAGCGAACGGCCGCTCATATTTAACCGCTCCATTTGTTGTCTTGTCTTGCATTATGCATTTCGACTGCTGCATGCTTTGGTGTATTTGTAAGGTTGCAGAGAGTCAGTCGTTTGACCTGTTGCATGGCCTCATGTTTTTAACAAACACTCCGCATTGTCAAAACATGAAAGAGCCAGTTAGACCGCATCCAATCTTGTAATCAGGCTTTAATAAACAGAGCTCAAGAAATGTACATCCATCTGTGAAAAACTTTTTCAACTTGGCAGCTGGCGAAGGCACAAGTGGGGGCAGAGCGCGGTGCGAGCCAGGGCAGTTTTGCACAGGGGCCTAGCAGTCTTGTACCTGTGCCAATACACCCGCTCACCCTGACTCCGAGGTCACGCTGCCAGCGCTCCGATTCAGGAAAAAGCGGGAGAGCGTTTTCTCTTCCGCCTGCGTCCCCACCAGCGTTTTCCCTTCACTTGCACTGCCGAAAGACTCCAGGGTGGACACATGCCGTTTGAGCTCTTTAGAAACAATCGATTGGCTGGGAGGACGAGGGGAAAGAAAGAGGAGGAGGGGAGAACACGGCTTTGACCTTGGAGTCTGGAAATGTTACACTTTAAATCACTGAAATTTTCTAAAATAATAAGACGCCTCAGGACAAGTCACCTTTCCTCCTCAAAATAAAACCCTGGAATGCATATATGAATGAAAAGAACTAACAAAGAAACAGCAGGAGAAATAAAGTTTTGTGGAAAAGTAATCAGGCGGTCATGGAGGTCTTGTTTTCAATTTGAGCTACTCTGATCATGTAAAATTACTCTTCACAGAGGCCAGTGCTCTTGGCCACACAGCACACTTATTCCAGACAAATTTCAAGACATTTTGAACTTGACTTTGAAAAAACTTATGGTCTTGAAATTATTTAAAGTGATAGTTTGACATCATTTACTAAAGCTTCAATCTTTTCCAACCTGTATGCCTTTCTTTCTTGTGCCAAAAAACAAAAAATTTTAATATAATGTTTTAGACCCCATTTATTTTCACAGTACAGACAATTTCTGTGTTCTGCAGAAGATTGAAAGGCATTTTGAATGGCATGAGAGTGAGTAAATGAAGCCAATTGTCAGTTTCAGGTGAACTATCCCTTTACATCTGGATCAACAGCGGACATTTATTGATGCATGCAATACTGTGATGTACAGTAGAGATTTTCATGGGGCTCGGCGCTCTTCTAAAACATAAAATTTGGTGCACCATCAAAGTCTTTCAGGGTGTCTCTAATATTGGCTTGAGTGTCATAGTGAAGCACTCTCTCTCTGACAGTGCATTTCCAAGATGACAAAATCCATCCTCCTGTATTGATCAGTTATTCTACTATCCCCCGCTGGCTACATCTCACGCTCCTCCCCGACTGGCTCCCTATTGATCTTTAGCAGTGATTGGTCGAGCGGTAATTTGAGACGGACATTGACGGATGGCAAGCAACTGTTTTTCTTTCCTCTCATCCTCATTTCCCAGGGTGATGAAGTCATAATGCAAGTGACACTGCCAGACTGAGACCAATTGGGTGAGCAATAACCTTTAAAGCCAATAGAAACTGTCTGTACTGAAAGGACTTCTCTTGTTGTTTAGTGACACCCCATGGGTGTCTACTGGATGGTCCTCATAAATACAAACACTCAGTAATGGCTCAAGATCCCGTGCTTGCCAGTTGCTGACTCAAGGGATTCGGCAAGACTTCACTGGACTGACCAAATAAAACAAAAATGGGTCTGGGAGAAGAGTGTCCTAATTACTTATCAAATCATTACTATTGATAAGTACATAAAAGATTGTAATCTGAATAATGACGTACCATCATGAAGATGATTAATATATTAAATGAAATCCTAATGATGGTCTGTGTTTTGTAAACTGATCCTTTATTCTGAAATTGGAGGACAATTAAAAAGTAAGTTAATGGCAGACTGATACTTCATCCGAGGTCATGAAAAACATCTCTCCACTTAGTATTCATTACATCCCATCTTGTTTTGTTTTTTAATAAGCCTATATGTTATTGTTCAAGGCTGCACTTATGCATTGATGTATTCAGATAAGTTTTTCCTGCCAAGAGTCTGATTAGATTTTTGTTCTGTCCTTTGTATGTTGGTTTCTCTTTTGCCACGTGGTATTGTTCAATCAATGTGACTGCTTGTGAATTACACACCTGTTAGCCTGTTCTTCCTTCTTTGGAAAGGCATAGGGCGGCCAGGCACTGACTCTGTTAAACTAGGACCCCTGAGTGTCAGTTAAAACACGAAGGCCTTGTTTTACATTGTCCTTTAAATGTTACCAGATTGCACATTTTTGCTCATTTGTGACAGAGATTGAATGTGTTCTATGACCGTAAAATAAACAGATATGTGCCTATGCATCTGTCATGCTAACAGGAAGATCAGATATTCTCAGTGACAATTTGGAACTTCTCTGTGGGTAAATGACGTGATATTACTCTCAGGAGGAAGCACATGTGGCGGTAAAGACAACAACGCAGGAAACATGGAGTAGGTATGGCAAGTGTAAACAGATGAATTGGATATGGGTCACAATTGAGCTGTTTGTAAGTCCCTCCCCATGAATTAGGGTGACCATATGTGCCATTTTTCCAGGACGCTTCCTTGACAGGATTTCAATATTGCCTAAAACATCTAAACTAGTTTGACCAATAACATGCAGGTATGGTACATAATCAACCAATCGTGGTGTGTGAGAAGGTGAGATCTACAGAGAACGATCAAAGCAATGCAAATACACGTACTTGTTAGGTGTTTGTTCGTTCATTCAACTTGAAGCGTCGCTGCTGTAAACTAATGTGCCTTCGGTCCATGTAACACTTATTCCATGTATCCTAAGAGGATTGGCAATGGAATTTTTTTTTTTCCGTTTCCTAAACCAAAACAAAACAGAGAAAAATTTCCCTAAGCATTTAACCCAATGGAGATTTCAGTTTCATTTAGTTTAAATTTTCATCTGCTTACGCAGAACTTGTCATCTTGTAGGTATCTCTGGTATGGTGCCTGTAAGATGACTTGTTTGGTTTACTTAGTTTTGTCATGGCCACGACATAATAACTTGTGGGACAGTGATAATATGTCATGGCCACGAGATATGAATTTGTGGGAACGTCATATTAACTCGTGGGAACGTCATATTATGCCGTGGCCACGAGATCATTTTGTCGAGGTAACGACATCCGTATGTCATGGCCTTGAGATGCCATATGCTTTGGCTACTGGGCTGTATTACATGCGATTGTCAGCATTCAAATGAAGTTTATCATGAATAAATATTACATAAAGTGCATAATAAAATATAAAAGCTTTTTTTTATCCATCCTACAGTCTTGTACGTCCATTAACTGATAGTCTTTCCCCGTAATATGTTTACATTATTATTATTATTATTAGCCTATTATTATTGGTTATTTTTTTTATTTAATTGATATTCTTTTTTATGCTTCAATTTCGATCTCTTTACTTAACATTCTGAATACTTTTATAAATAATAGCGTACTGTAAATGCTCCACATTAACATAAAATGTCAAAATGTAAATGCACAAATTTTATATGTATAAATAATATAATAATTTCGTACTTTAAAATAAAATATGAATGAATCCATCTCTGATAATCCCGATTTGCTATGGTCAAGCAGGTTTGATTACTCATTAAACTTGTAGAGAAATGGATGTTGTTCCCTCAACATAGCATCTAGAGACCACGACATAAGGATGTCGTTACTTCGACAAAATGATCTCGTGGCCACGAGTTAATATGACGTTCCAACAAATTAATATCTCATGGCCACAACATATTATCACGTTCCCACAAGTTATTATGTCGTGGCCACGACAAAACTAAGTAAACCGAACAAGTCACCTTACAGGCACCGTACTCTGGCTATAACTAGCTATTGTTAAAATTAGTGAGTACATGCTAATGAACAAACCTATATAGCTAACTGTTCTCACGTCATGTACAGTGTAGGCAACAAGCTAGTACTTGTAAGTGCTTCTGTGGTATGCTCTGGTTAATACGTACCTACCAAATGTGGTACGAGTAAAGACATCTGGTGAACTGGTGTCAGGGTCATGAGTGTGTAAGGCTCATAGATGCACATGGGAGCTGAAGGTTAGCCTGTCTGGTCTGACGACACAGAAAAGCGACCGGTTGAAGAGCTGCTGTCTGCTCTGATGAGTCACATTTTTCTTTAGATCAAATGGATGTCCAGGTGTGTCTAGGTCGGGGTAGGCAAGTTCAGTCCTACAGAGCTGGAGTCCTGCAGAGTTCAGCTCCAACCCTGAAAAAACCCTCACCTGCCTGAAACTTAGTAATCCTGAAGACACTGAAGAGCTTGTTCTGGTGTGTTTGATTAGGGTTGAAGCTAAACTCTGCAGGTCTGCAGCTCTCTAGGACCGAACTTGCCTACCCCTGGTGTAGGTCATTTACCTGGGGAAGAGACGGCAGTGGACAGGTTGCCAGAGGCAGTGATATGATCTGCTGGGAAACCTTAGGTACTGCCATTCAAGTGGATGTTACTGTGACATGCACCACCTATCTAAAGATTGTCGCAGACCACGGACATCTCTTAGCAATGATGTTCTCTGATGGCACTGGCATGTTTTGGCAGGATAATCCACCCAAACATACAGCAGAGATTGTTCAGGAATGGTTTGAGGAACATGCCAAAGAATTCAAGGACTGAGCATCTATGGGATGTGTTGGCCTAAATAATCCATGAAGGACCCACCTCACAGCTTGAAGGACTCAAAGAATGGCTCATTTTCACTGAGTGGTACAGGTTCAATACAGTACAGTGTGGTACCATTCAGGATGGTACACCCTGATCTGGCTTGCGTTTCCACCACCAACATTACTCTTACTTGACAGGTGGGGTGCATATATATATATATATATATATATAATTATTATTTTTTATGTAAACAGGCTTTAATGTTGTGGTTGATCAGTGTTAACCCTGAACATTGATTAAACCAGACACTTTTGACTCATAATAACCACTTACAGAAAAAATGGTTTCGAATTAGTTCACTAAACCTTAAGTTGGCGTTAATAGAAAACACAGAAAAATACTCTCAATAGTGCACCAAAATTAATTATAGAAAAGAATACTAATTAGCAAAATACAGCATGGAGTGATGCCAAACTTAGTTTCAGTTGCGGAGAAAGACCAGCAAAGGTATAACTACCGCAGCTCAGTTGTGAGGTTACAAAAGTGCGGACTGAATCAAGTCATGAGTTTATCAGTCAGATGCAGATGCTCTACCTTGTGGCCAGTTGCATGAACTCCTTAGTTAGTCATACACTTTTTTTCTTCAAGACTTCATTATAATTTTTTTTTTTTTTTGAGTTAAATAAAATGGTATAGTGGACTAATTTAAAAGTCTGAAAAGTAAGACTGATTACCACTTGGTTAACTGATAGTTAGTCAAAATAGTCAAACTTAACAATGTGACTAAGCTTATGCAACTGGCCCCTGATTGTACAGACTAAAGTTATGATGGTTTTAAAGAACAATTTTCTTTTAAGATGTTTGATTTTCTATCTCAGATATCAAGTTTTATGTGTATAAACGATATGAGCAGGATCACATGAGTACCCTTGTGATATTGCTCTTCATCAGAATGGCTGAGCGAGTGTGATTACCTGCACCTGATACAGCATTCATTCTTCAGCTCATCTCATTAACATTAAAACTTTGGTTTGATTATCTTTTGAGGAAAGCGATATCTTTGTCATACTATCCTTTCATCTTTTAAGGCTGATTTTCAATGAAAGTGCTGCTCAGTGCAGTTGTTGGCTGCGTCTTATAAGATGTTTAAAGTAAAAAAATATATAATAATTTTATTTCCAAAATAATTTTTTCTTGCTGCAGACTCACTCATAAAAATGTGTCTCTTGTCCCCATTTAATGGTGGAATAAAGTAACTAAAATACCCATCACAATTATGCATAATATATTTTTGGAAAAAAATCTTAAAACTACATTCCAATAAAAATAATAATAATAATAAATAAAAAAATACATATTTATAAAATATTTCTCCATATGAATAGAATACAGCATACAATTACAGATACCACTGATTGAAAACCTATGCATTTGGTTGATATACACATACTGTATGACTTCCATGTCTCTTGTTGATCAAGGGTCCATGCAGCAAATAGCCACAAAACCAGATCCAATCTAAAGAAAAGAACATGGAATGCATCCACATGAGATAAGAATAAAATGAAAGATAAAATAAAATAATATCAAAGGTATATACAGCATACACCAGAAAAGCGACCATAAACCAACAAACAGTGATAAGGAATAATAATACTAATAATAATAACCACAACAACAAGATCAAAAAGGCTTGGTCAATTTTATAGAAATTGTTAAAGGATCCCTTCATCCTGTGCATAATTTTTTCTGTCTTAATAAAATGAAATATATCTTTAGGCCCTGAAAAATGAGTAGGGGGTATGGGCGATTTCCAATTTTGTTTTATATTTGGGCATATCCAGAGATGTAGAAAGGACGCCAAATAATGCTGTAACAGCCAGAGGTTCAATGTGAATTTTGAGAAGACCAGTATTCATGTAAAGATGGGCAGGACCAAAACATGCACAGTGGAGCCTGATGACAGCGCTCACACGTCTACTTCAGGATTTATTTTATAAAGTCTTACTTTGGTCCAATGTGTGCGATGAAGAATTTTACATTGAAACAAACTATGTCTGACACAGAAGGATGAGGAATGCACACCTGGTATAATTTTTTTCCCACTGTTCTCCTGAAATATTTTCTCCTCCGACTGAGATTTAATAAATGCAAATGCAAATTAAAATCATACAGATAGGAAATACACCCTTCATGTTATGGATAGATTTGAGGAAAGAATCAATAGGGGTAACAGTAGGGAGACTGAGGGTCTTTGTCCCAAACAATAATTATTTATGAAGTTAAAGTGGATTCGTGCGTCCACCATGACACTCGCTGTGAGAAGTGATGCAACCAGTGGAACTGTTCCCGTGTAATACTGGGTGAATATCTACTGTTTGTAATGGCCCACTGTATAGCATCTCACTTTTTAAAAGGAAAAATGTGTCTGTTTGAACTGCCCCTTACACTTGTCACTCAAAGGTCAAAAGAGGTTGACAAACTAGACAGATCATTTTTGATGATTGACATCACAGAGCTAACCTGTATTTCGGTGCAGATGTGTGTGAATAGAATCTTTAAGGAAAAGTTCACCAAAAAGTTATCCACAATAATTCATAAAAATGCTTCTTTCAGTTTAAAATTGTCTGAATCAGGCGAGAAATCTGCACAGAAATATGCACTCCATAAACAGTCCAAAACAGATCTAAACAAATATGTGGCTGGATTTTGATGTGAAAGACAACAGGCCATGGACTTTTTCACTGGAAAAGGTGTTATTTTGGATTACGGACTCATAATATGTCCATAAAGTTAAAATGCCTTGATAATGTATCTGCTTCTTACAAGCATACAGCTAAAAGCTTCTCCAGATGTTAACTGATGGACTGGAGTGCTGTGGATTATTGTGATGTTTTTATCAGCTGTTTGGACTCTCATTTTGACGGCACCCATTCACTGCAGAGCATCCATTGCTGAGAAACTGATGGAATGCTATATTTCCCAAATGTGATGAAGAAACAAACTCATCTACATTAGGAAGGGTATATTTTAAGTAGTTGTTCATTTTTGGGTGAACTATTCCTTTAATACTAAAAAAGTTGCTTGTGTAAACAGCAAAGGTCAGCCTAACATTTCCTTTGTGAAAGAGACAAACACATCCAGATTTTGACCAACATAAGGTTGAGTAAATGATGACAGAATTTTTTCTTTTTTTTTCTCGTGAACTGTCCCTTTAAGGCTTTCCTCCCCACATCCTTGAGCCGCGCGTGTCATCTCTCTCTTGTTCCAGGCTGGCGCGGGTGCTTGTGCGGGGAGTAATTTCAGCTTGTGGCGAGTGGACAGTACCTCCACTGGGAGTGCTGGCAATCATGGGGGAAACAATGTTTACATCGATCAGCTGTCAGGAAGATTTATGGCTTCATTTTGCTGTAATAGAGAATTAGTGGGAAGATTATCAGGGACTCAACACTGGCGCATGTTACCTGTGTCTAGGCCAGCAATTTGTCTCCCTGAAGCAGCATAACATTTGTGACAGCACCAGCACTTGCCCTAATTCAATCAAGAGAAAACGTTGGAATTAATTTGTTACAAGAAAATTTAAATATGTTCAGCAGACCGTGGCTGTGGAGCGGAGAGGGAAAACTGCTGATTTATAGTCTGGGCAAAATATCGATCCTCTTCTATCCAGGGCCCTTGTGGAGGGTTTAATGTGTAATAATTTCCAATTTAAAGCTGCTCTCGGAGATCAGCTGGCCTTTGTCAAATGACCTGTTAGGATGGTAATGTTGGTGTTTATCTGTCCCAGCATCTTTAACGCGCCTGACATGGATTTTATTGTGCATCACGCGCACCCGCTAGACCTTTAGTGATAAGACACATGTAAGGAAATCAATGCGTGTAACCTGTCCGTGAAGTAATTACAAGAGGGCTGAGGTACGAGTGACTTATAGCAGGGAGAGAGAAAGACAATGGCGGGATTCTTTCTTTCTTTCTTAAACATTTTTATAGCATTGACCGTGATATCATTGTTAGTCATGCTTTTGCTGGTTTTGATAAAACCTGTGTTTAATCACACACACACACACACACACACACACACAGAGAGAGAGAGAGAGACAGATGGAGAGAAAACCTGCTCTGACCTGTTGGGTTTCTCCTCTCCTGTGTGTCAGTCACTATACACATTAGAAAACACTTCATCATTCTGTCCCTCATTTGATCCACATTTCCATGTTTTACCCATAAAAATGAGAATTGTTCATATTTATACTGAAACACACACACTCTCACCAGGACTCACTGACAGATTGTTGGTTCACTTTCGTTCTCTTGTCCTCTTTCCCATATAGCTGATAAAAGCAGAATTACTAACAGTAAATCAGTTCCACGCTGTTGTATATGAATCAACTTTACAGATTACAGAACAGAGTCAGGCACAGTAAAAAAGCAAAGCGTATCCATTAGCATGTTGTAATTGGTGCCTAATTAATTTCTCTCACCATGAATACATTAGGGCTGCATGGGAGACTCAGGCAGGGATGATTTGTTTTAGTATGGGCACAAACATATGAATAAACATTAAATCAGACCAGCAGGGCCAACAAGAGTTTTTTTTATCTATTTATTTATTTTATTGCAGATAATTGCCAGGTGTGGAAGAGACCAAACTTCATGATTCAACAGGAATAATGTGAGCCACACATGCATTTCTTTGTTTCCTGTTCGTATTTTAAGTTACAAACATTCTGTCGTTTGAAAGAGTCAGAAACTGTTATCTCTGATATCAAAGATATGTTGAACGTATATAAGCAGTGGCATATTTAGGTATGCCTGGGGCGACATGGAGTGCATACATTTTTTTTATAAATAAAAAATCAATCAGACTGCTATTTTGCACAACTAATTTATTTTGCTAATTTGCATGCAATATGGTTGTTGCCAACTCTGCAATTTTGTTACTCAGTTTAGCTATTTTTTTTTACTCAAGGCACTTTTATAGGCACAGGGCACAAACTTCCCCTCTAAATTGTACAAAATACAGAACTGTGGAAACCACTGAACGGCTAGCAAGCCAAGCAGCATGAGAGGTGCTTAGCAGCACACACATCAAGTGTTAAGAGTTAAGATGCTAGCTGAAATTGCTCAGTTGTTCAATAATATTTGTTCACTTATGCACCTTGTTATTAGCCTATACTTTGTTGATCAGTTAGGGAGCAAACTAAATATTCAACAGTACACTGCTTGATTGTTCAGAATGTGTAGTTTTACTGGCTAATATGATAATACATAAAATGGGATGTGTAAATGTTCACTAATTCCATGTTTATTAAAAATGGTCATGAACTGAGAAACCAAAATTCAAAGATCATTCAAAACCAAAGATCTTTAGACACATAAGAGGTCACTGTTCCATAAAAGCATCCTGTGAGTTTCAGAACTCAAAACTTTGTCATTTGTCAAAACATAAATTGAAGGCAGTCTGCCAAATCAACAGCTTGTGGAATGTTCTACTTTATGGTAAAATAGAGTGGACAAGCACTGCCTCTGCAGAAGATCAACACCTGCTTCTAAAGCACTGCCTGTTTAGCCCCACCCACCTATTTTATGTCACTGCCTGTTTAGCCCCGCCTACCGATTCTACAGCATTGCCTGTTTTGTCCCAGCCACTAATTCACGCATGTAGTGTAAATAAAAAGAGAATGAGAGAGAGAGGCAAATGCAGGTTTTCACAGAAATCAAACCATAAAATATGTTTTAAAAAAAACAAGACTGTTCAGTGCCAAGTTGTGGAAAAACAGTGTTTGCGTTTCCTTCCTTCTGATCACAATGTTATGAAAGAGTGAATGAAGATGTGGGATTTTTAGAAAGACTGAATCTAAAAGACGATTCTGTGTGACTATATTAGATCCCACAGTAAAATGACAGTGGATGACCCCTTTGAAAAGAAAATGATCTGATCAAAAAAAAAAAAAAAAAAAAAAAGAGAAAATTTCACTTCTTCTAAATATACATCCTGTTTATTTGTTTTAATGACCAAAGTTTTATATGCACGTTTCATACACATGTACATATACATATACATATTTCATTATAGTTTTCACTAAGATGACTGGTCAGTTTGAAAAATCTCATTGTATTTTACACAATGACAGATTAGCATCATCACGCAATGACATCAAAACATCAATTAGCAAATTAGCAAAAAAGTTGACTTGTCTTTAGTAACTTCCACTGACAATTAGTTGGAAACACTGGCAGTCCTGATTCTAGTCTGTGAGCTACTGATTCTACACAGGCTACAGCCCTGGGAAGATCTTCCAGAAGTAAAAGGAGGTTTCAAAAAAAGGACCAGCGTCAGTTGCATCACTTCAGTGCTATTTATAAATCCTCTCCTGTAGCCACATGGGATAGGTGTCCATCAGAAAAACACATCAGAATCCCTGCAGAAGTAGTAGGTTATGCGGGTACTTTTAGCCTTTTTAAATACTGAGAATTCAGACATACTCCTCTTTTATCACACTGTTGTAGAGAAGTATTCGATTCCACAAGCAGTGATCACATTAAATAACACTCATCTGACAGTACTAATAATGCATCTATAAAATATATAAAATACAGTTTCACTAACCCCCCCCCCATTTTGTGTAAAATCTTTAAGAATAACAAATGACCAGTCGCCATGCACACCACCAAGGCTGATTCTTATTTGAAGAGCAATAGTTTAATAAACAGGTTATTTTCTGTATACAGGAAAAAAAGAAAATTATACAATTTTTTTAAAGGTTAGTGGTTGCAAATAATTTATTTTAGCTACATTTTAATAATTAAAAAAATATTGAAATTTAGTCAACTAATTCATTTGTTTATTAAAATGTAACTTAAAAAAATAAAAATATTTTTTTTTTCAGTGTCAGAATCTGAAAGAGCTTTATTGCCAAGTATGCTTGCACATACAAGGAATTTGTTTTAGTGACATAGACTTCCAGTGCATAGAGACAACAACACACAGACGACAAAAAAAATAAAATAAACAGTTGTGCTGTAAATGATAATGGAATAGAATTGAGTAAGATGCAAGGATGTGGTAGGATTTAGGGGTAACATTTTTATTGCATAAGTGGGGAACATTTAACTGTTCATGAGGTAGATTGCCTGGGGGAAGAAACTGTTCTTGTGCCTGACTGTCCTGGTATTTGCAGCTCTGAAGCGCCAATAATGCATAAGTGGCCAGATGGCAAGAGCTCAAAGATGGGGTAACTTGGATGAGAGGGATCCAGAGTGATTTTCTGAGCCCTTTTCCTCACTCTGGATGTATACAGTTCCTGAAGCGTGGGCAGGGGAGCACCAATAATCCTTTCAGCAGTCCGAACCATTCTCTGTAGTCTTCTGATGTCCGATTTTATAGCTGAACCAAACCAGACCATTATTGATGTACACAGGACAGACTCAATGACGGGTGAGTAGAACTGTTTCAGCAGCTCCTGTGGCAGGATAAATTTCCTCAGCTGGTGAAGGAAGTACAACCTTTGTTGATGTGTTATTCCATTTGTGTATTATAGTATTTATGCAATTTTGTTTTACTTGTGTGTGTTTTGTGAGTTATAGAGTACTAGTGTAATAATTCCATCCATTTTCCAAATCTCTTGTCCCGTATAGGGCTTGAAAGCCAGTTTAGAATAGAGTTAATGCAAACACACTCACACAGTTTAGTATCACCAGTTCTCTATCTGTTGGTGACTACATGTTATGTCGTGATGACATAGGGGGTTCAATTGGGAGCCCGGATCCTCTCTTGGCTGCAGTTGTTACCTGTCCTCTGTTGATGGACATGATTGTTGTCTTCAGTGTCTGGGCATCCAACATGCTGAAGCTGCATTCATGGATGTGATCTTGATTCTTTCTCCTCATGGGTCCCTAGCAGAGGACCACTGGCTAGAGCTCTGGGAGATCTGAGGGTCACAGTGTGAGCTTCTCCGTCAGGAACGTTCCCAAGGACCTCTCACTCCTCACAAAGCAAATGTCCCGTGCAGCTCCCGAATGATTCTGCTGACAACTGTGTCCTGCACTGGTGCCTTTTTTCCCAGAGGTGCAGGAGGAGCTTGCAAAGTCAGAGAAGTTTTTCCTCCAGGTTATCAGGTACGTCGGCTGACAGTGAGCGACACAATGCCTCCCCACTTTCGCCCACAACACACCTTATCACCAGTGCCCAAGAGATCGTGGCACGCATTACCTTTACACACATCTCTGGCACGTCTCTCCAGGGACACGGGGAGTCTTGCTGTGATGAGCCAGGTCGTGATGCCTTCTGTGCCATCCAGCACGACTACCCACTGCTGACCCACCGCGGGGGCATTGATCGTCCCTTTGGTGAAGCCCAAGAAACGCGGTCCTGGATACTGCATCTGCGAGGCTTGAATCGGGCCCTACACAAGCTAACATTCAAGATGTTGACACAGAAGCACATAAACAGATGCATCCAGCCCCAGGATTGGTTTGCAGCGGTCGAACTGAAGGGCGCTTACTTTCAGGTCTCGATTCTTCCTAGACACAGACCGCTTCTACTGTTTGCATTCGAGGGTCAGGCATGGCATTACAGGGTACTCCCCTTTGGACTGTCCCTACCCTCCTGTGTCTTTATGACGGTCTTGGAGGGTGCCATTGCCCCTCTATGGGAAGTGAGAATCAGGATCCTCAACTACCTCAATGACTGGCTCAGGCTTTGGTCATGAGAGTATTTGTGCAATCACAGGGACCTGGTGATCCAGCACCATAGCCAGTTAGGGCTTCAGGTCAACTGGGAAAAGAGCAAACTCTCCCCTGTGCAGAGGATCCCTTTTCTCATTGTGGAGTTAAACTAGGTCAGTATGACAGAGCAGCTAACTATGAGCATGTTCAGTCAGTGCTGAACTGCCTGAGTTCTTTCAGAGGCAGTAATATGGTATCTCTGAAACACTTTCAGAGGTTCCTGGGGCATATGACATCTTCAGCCACAGTCATGCCTTCATATGAGACTACTTCAACATTGGTTATACTCCCGAGTCCTGAGATGGACATAGCATCATGGTACAATTCTTGTGACCATCACACCGGAGTGTCGCCGCATATTCAGCCGCTTGACAGACCTTGCCTTTATATGGGCCGGGGTGCCCTTATAACAAGTGTTGCATGTTGCTGTCTTAACGGATATCTCCAGTATGAGCTGGGGTGCTACATGCTCTGGACAGGGCCTCGACTGCTTTGGCACATCAGCTGCCTAGAACTGTTGGCAGTGAATCTTGCCTTATGGTAGTTCCAGCCACTGGTACAGGACAAGTACATGTTAGTCTGCATGGATAACACTGCAGCTTTGTCGTGCATAAACCAGCAGGGTGGTCTACGTTCACATCGCATGTCACAGCCAAGTGTGCTGCAATAGTCCTCAAAAGTGAAGCCATTGCATTTCGATTGCCCTATTTGGTTCCCTATTGGGACAATGGCGGCTTCACTTTTCTTCAATGTGAAATGAATGAAGGTGCGTCATCCATATTTTTTACAGTCTATGGTCACAGCTCGCCCTCTCCTCTGAAGCCAGATGTAGCTCAAGTTACTGGGCTCCATCCACATTCCGGGGGAGCTCAATCGTGCAGCCGACAAGCTCTCACGTCAGCTAACGTTCCCCAGGCAATGGTGAATCCATCCAGAGACAGCACGACTGATCTGGAGTTGGTTCTGGGATACCCAGGTAGACCTGCCAACTGTATTTCTCCCTCACTGAGGCCCCCCTAAGCAAGGACGCACTGGCACACAGCTGGCCTCGGGCTCTACACAAGTGTGCATTTCCCCCAGTGAGACTTCTCAAACAGAAACTGTGTAAGGTAAGGGAGGATGAGGAACAGGTCTTGCTGGTTGCACCGTACTGACCCACCCGGACCTGGTTTTCGGCTCTGCTCTGAAGTGGAGTCTGTTCATGAACTGGAATTCTTCTTACAGAGAAGACCCCTGAAGATGCACAACTAGTAGTGCTTTCTTTCCTGCAAAAAAGGTTGGAGTGTAAACTGTCACCCTCCACCTTGAAAGTGTATGTGGCTGCTACTTCAGCACATCATGATGCAGTGGATGGCCGGTCCCTGGAAAAGCACAATCTCATTGTCAGGTTCCTGAGGGGTGCCAGAAGGTTAAATCTTTGCTGTACTCAGTTGACCTTAAGTTCCTGTCTGCTAATACAGTGCTCCTGACCACGGTCACTTACATGAAGAAGGGTCGGGAACCTCCAAACATTTTCGGTGAAAAAAGAGTGCCTTCTGTTTGGGACGGCCTACTCTCACATTGTTCTGGGACCCTGGCCTAAATATGTCTCCGAGGTTCCCACCATGCCCTTTCACGATCAGGTGGTTAACCTGCAATCACTACCCTTGGAGGAGGCAGATCCAGCCTTGGCATTGCATTGTCCTGTAATAGCCTTAAGCATATATTTGTAACGCACCCAGAACTTCAGAAGCTCTGAGAAGCTCTTGTCTTCTAAGGAGTTCAGCGGAAAGGGAAGCCTGTTTCCAAGCAGAGGTTGGCCCACTGGATAGTGGATGCCATCGCCTTGGCCTACTAATCCCAAAAACAGAGAAACAAATAGAGACATTATTAGCATAGCTGCTGTTCCAACCAAGTAAAATTTATTTGCATGAACTAGCTTTTCTGCAACATATATGTCTTTGTTGCTTCTTTATGTTATTATATTTTTTGTATATACAGCATATTTATATTTACATCATTTTAAATGTTATGGTTATTTATTTGTGTTGTTTCAAATATCTAAAATAAAAGTCAAATTTTTGTAATGCCCAGGGTGCCATGCAAGCGTGAACTGCCACTATATGCAAGACTGTAAACATTCTGTGCAATATTTTCCAGGCTTCACACTCCCACACATATAATACTCTATCACATAAAAACAAGACAATATAACCCTCAGCCACACACATTCATAGTCCTACACATTCAGGGCTGATGTTCATTTTGAATGCCTCATGTTAGGAAGATACTTTAAGACTGGAGCTTCACAAGTTTTTTTCAACAGTATGAATAATTACAGCAAAAAAAGAAAAAAAAAAAAGAAAAGAAAAACTTACATTTGCATATAATATATTCTTTTAAAAGCATGATTTAAGTGTACTTAAATAATGTTTTCTGAACGTCTTATAAAAGCATATGCCAAATATATGTTTGCATGAACCCATAAATGTTGTTCCAAACCTGTGTGACTATTTCTTCTGTTAGAATTAATAAATATGTCAGTGTTTTCACTTTTGGATAAACTACTTTAATTTCTGGAAGAAGCCCTTATCAGTCCACCAGAGAAGTGCTCACATTTAGCCACGATCTTCACATCATAATGCATCAAATGACAGGAACAGACGAGAGCGTAACATAAGATTGTCCATTAAATGCATAAGAGCTATTATAAGAGTTTATAATAGCTTTTACGGTTTACTAAATCCAAACAGAAATCTAACCCAATACTCTTGTTGCTCGTTTCACCATAGAAGTGATTTTACCAGTGGGATATTTTGCCTGTGATTTATTTTTCTTTTCTTTTTTTTTTTCTTTTTTTAAGAATAACACAGCCATGATGGAAAACATTTGATAGTTATTTCATAAGTGTTTTCTTTCACTCATCTGGGGAAAGCCTGACAGGTGAGTTATTAGATTGTCCCCCACACTGATATACATATTAATTTATGCCACGACTGCTTGTGTCATTTAAATATATGCCTAGAGATGAAAGCGTTCTCAATAATTGCCTTAAAGTAGAAACAAAGAACTTCTCGTGAAGGGGAAAATTATGCTCTCTTATATTTGTTTTGTGTGAATTAGTACATCTAGTCATACAATTTAAATGGTTATACATATTGCGTACATTCTTCATTATATTATATCATTGTATTGTATTGCGTTCAAAAAATCATCTAGTGTCTGTAAATATTCTATATAGAGGAAACTTATTACTGCAACTATCTTCAACTAATTTCCACCTGAAACCAATGATGCTTAAAGCTGATACTTCACAAGCATTTCTTCTCCCCCCTTAAATGAGATATTAATATAAACTAGACATTATAATTCCTGAAGTTTAGCACTGAACAGCTGCAAGAAATAAAGCTCTGATTCTAAGTAATGATACCTATTAACAGGATGATGCACAGATGACTGATGACTAATTCTGATGATGGAAAATCTAACTAGATACTCCTACAACAATAAACAGTTGATGACTACAATAGACCAGATTTAATCAAATATCACCACAACATCTATCAGTGCAAAAAAAAAAAAGAAAACCTTGATTTATTTTAATGTGGTTGTGAAATCTAGTGGTCCTGTTTTTCTTTGTGAGCATCTCTACAATGATATAATGAAGTGATTTCCTCAGGAGTCTGTTCTTTTACATATTTATCTCTTAATTTGTAATCTCTTTGGAATATTATGAGAGAACACAGAACTGAATTAAAAGTTACATACAGTAAGTGCTGGGCAATGATTAATCACATCCAAAATAATGTTTTTGTGTACATAATGTATGTGTGTGTACATTTATAAAGTATATATAAATACATACACATGCATGAATCTAATTACGAAAAATATGTTTTGTTTAGATATGAATATAATATAGTATTATATGAAAATGAATATAATATCATATATATAAAGTTTTTTAAAACTGTGGTCACAAAATGTTTTTACTTGTGTAATGTGATGTACTAGAAAAAGTAAATGTTTTGCCTTTACATTTCTGAAAAGTTTTGCTTACAGACAAAAACGTTGACAAAATTATCCTGTTCGCACAGAACTTTGAAAATGGCTAAAAATGGTCTATTATGCATGTCAGGCCCATAGATTGCGATGCAACCTGGTATAGAAACTCGCAAATACCTATAGACCAGGGGTACCCAAACTCGGTCCTGCAGAATTTAGCTCTAACTTGCCTCAACACACCTGCCTGGAGGTTTCTAGTATGCCTAATAAGAGCTTGATTTGCTGCTTGGGTGTGACTAAATGGGGATGGATCTAAACTTTGCAGAACACCGGCCCTCCAGGACCGAGTTTGGGCACCCCTGCTATAGACTGAACATGTAATACACATGTGCATCACGTAACCATTTCCACAAATTCAAATTTTTCGTAGTTTACATGTATAGAGATGATAACAGTATTGTTATTTAAAAACTTGCAATTTGAACCCGTTCTCAAAGGGTTAAAAAGTTTTCAGTTATTAGTTGAAAATGGAATAAAAGCCTATAAAAGTTAAAATGGTAATTATTGAAGTAGAAAAAAGAGGTGGGATTTGATATAATCCACAAGGAACTAAAAGAAAATCATAAGGGTCAAGATCAACTAAATTATTTATTTATTTATTTTTCTTCTTTCCCTGCAATAATTCATTCACAACAAGACACCAGGAAAATTTATTAAGTAAGTAGATTGGGGCTTCTGATTTCATATTGACTTTATAGGAACACTCCACCTTTTTTTTTTGTTGTTTTTTTTAAAGGCTAATTTTCCAACTCCCATAGAGTTAAAATCCATTTAGCTAATCTCTGGGTGTGTTGATAGCACTTGTAGCTTAGCTTAGCATAGATCATTGAAAAGTGATGGAAAATTAAAAGTTGTGATTTTTAGCAACATGGGCAGTGATATTACGCAGCACCTGAAAATAGTCCCTCATGTGATATTACTGCGCCTACTGCGCTCATGGTATGGAAGCAAAGTTCCTTGATTATTACGCTGGAATGAGAGTATAGTTCCTAGCCATATCAACCTAGAAAATCACAACTTTTCATTTTCCGTCAGTCTGATGCAATTAAAGAAGAGTCAAGTTTTAATTTAAAAAAAATATCAAAACTCTTTGTTTATTTTTAAACGAGATGCTAACGGTCTAATCGGATTCAATGATTTATGCTAAGCTAAGCTAAATGAATCCAGACTACGAACTTCTGTTTGTTCACCACCGGAGGTCATTATCAACCACACAGACTCTAACACTACACACTATACCCCCGACTACATATCCCATGATCCATTGCACTAATCACACACAGCTGCAATCAATCAGACTCCCTATATAACTCCTGTTCATTTCCTGCTCAGATCGCTGAGTATTGTTTAGCATTTATCACAGTCATAGCTGATAGCTACTTTATGGAGCCAGTTACTGGTCTAGTTCTTCGTTCATTTATTGTCTTTTTCGTTGTTTTCCCTGATTTCCTGGTTTCTGATTCTTGCCTGTTTATTCCTGAATTTACCCATTTGCCAATTTGTGTTTGCTCCACGCTTGGTCTATTGCTCATGTTCACGAATTTCCCCCTTTTGTCAAGCCCCCTGGATGTTGTTACCCGATCGAAGACCCATGCTTGTGTAACCCCTCTCACCTGGGTTCTCTCTGACGCTGCTCGCACTTGCTCCGAGCGGGGCTCGAACCCAGGTCTCCGGCATGGGAGGCGGACGCACTAACAAGGAGGCTAAATGGCTACAGCCACTAGCGTCTGTCACTAGTGTGTCTCTTGAGATCGGGGAGTGAGGTTTACCTGCACAGCACTACTCGCTGGCCTCCGTTACACTTGCCCTAAGACTACTCTTGTGTTTTGCCCATGCCATACCTGTTTGCTACTGTTTCGATCCTGCCTGTGTTTATACTTTGTTTATTAATAAAAGCTCGCAGCCGATTGCCTCACGTCTCTGTCACTCCGTTACACTAAAAGTGCTACCACCAGACCCGGAGATTGGCTTCAAAAACAGTAAATCTCAATTGTTTAACTGTTTTAGTTAGCCTACTTTCAAAAAAGATTGCAGTGTTCTTTTAAGGCTTTCAATGGGTTTGTATTTACATGTGCACACACACACACATACAAACAAACATGCACAGGCAAACACAAACATGCGCGCACACACACACATGCCCCATGCACACACAGTCTCCAAACAATGTGCAACAAGCATCATTTTTCTTTCTTGAACTGTTGGTGTCTCCACCGAAGACACTGTTCTGCAACAGATAGCAGCTCATCAACATTAATGTTTCATCATAAAAAAAGACATCCAACTTTCAACAAGAGGAAAAAGACTGCATTACCTTTGACTGAATTTGTGATGTTTGTTTATTTTATACTTTTTCTCATCACACAGCTGCTTCTCATATTTAAACAGTTAACCGTCCTCAATACAAACACAGCTTGTCCAACATATACCATCATTCGAACAGCAGTTCTCTCTTGGTTGATTGACAACTATAGGTAACAAAATATGTATTTAAATATTATATATATATATATATATATATATATATATATATATATATATATATATATATATATATATATATATATATAATATTTAAGGCTCATTGTACACACCTCTGGAGATGGTGGTGAGCCTCATCCCAGACTCTCTTGCTCTCCTGGAACCAGTAATCTACAGCAGGAACATCAGAGGGGTCCCCTGACCAGGGGAAGAGAGGGGGCTGGTAACTGAGTATGCATTGGAAAGGTGTCAGCCCTCTGGATGGTTGGTGGAAGAAGTTCCAGGTGTATGGGGCATGGTTCTAGGAGTCCTGGTGGCCATGGCAGAAGGTCCTGAGAAAACATCCTATCTCATGTATCTTCCACTGATGGACGCAGATCTGTCATGAAGTCCACTCCTAAGTGTGACCAGGGATGGTTGGGAATGGGTAATGGATGAACTTTACCAACTGGGAGATGACGGGGACTTTTTGATATGGCACACTCGGTACATCCCTGGACAAATCTTCTGACGTCTCCTGCCATGTTGGTCCACCAGAAGCGGTATTTGAGCAGCGAGAGAGTTGCATCAGCCCCAGGGTGGCCAGTGCCTAAGGATGTATGGGTGGGTAGAATGAGAGCAGTGCGTTGGGTACGTGGGACATACCGACATCCTGGGGGGCAGCCCGGCAGAGTAGCAGGAAGGACTTCTGCGGTGACTGGTGGTGAGGACCATTGAAATTTTGCTGGCAATAAGTTGAGTGGGTATTATGTTTTCAGGCTCATCTGTACCATCTTCGGGGCCATGGAGTCGATAAAGGGCATCGGCCTTGATGTTTTGAGGACCGGGTCTGTTTAGATCGAGAAATTGAATCTGGTAAAGAAGAGTGCCCATCTGGCTTGGCGGGGATTCAGACGTTTGGCTTCCCTAAGGTATTGTAAATTCTTATGGTCTGTGAGGATGGTGAATGGATAAGCTGCTCCCTCTAGCCAGTGTCACCACTCTTCTAGCGCTAATTTGATGGCCAGTAGTTCACGGTTTCCAATGTCGTAGTTTCCCTCCACCGGGCTGAGCTTCCTTGAGAAGAAGGCAAATGGATGGAGTCGAGGAAGGGAGCTCTGCTGCTGGGAGAGGACCGCTACCACTCCGGTGGTGGAGGTATCGACTTTAACCACGAAGGGGAGTTCTGGATCTGGATGTACTAGGAGGGGAGAGGTTGTAAAAGCTTGTTTCAGGGTGGCGAAGGCTGCGGTGGCGGCTGGAGTCCAGGACAGAGACTTGGGTTTATTACGGAGGAGATTGGTTATGGGAATAGTGATGGTGCTGTAATTCTTGATGAATCAACGGTAGAAACTGGCGAAACCTAGGAAGCGCTGGAGTTTCTTGATGGTAGATGGTTGTGGTCAGGAGGTGATTGCTTCAATTTTCCCCTCGTCCATGTGGATTCCAGTTTCATTGATTATATAGCCCAGGAAGTGAACAGAGGATTGATGAAACTTAAATGTTTTGGCATTAAGGTAGAGGTGGAATTGTCGGAGTTTGGAGAGGATGGTTCTAACATGCATGCAATGTTCAGCGAGGCTCTGGGAGAAGATGAGGATGTCGTCAATTTACACGATCATGAAGCGGTTGAGATACTCCCGGAGCACTGTGTGCATGAAGTCTTGAAAGACTAGGGCATTGACTAGGCCATACGGCATGACCCGGTATTCGTAGTAGCCAGTAGGGATCATGAATGCCATTTTCCAATTGTCTCCTTTGCGAATGCGGATGAGATTATATGCACTGCGTAGGTTTAGCTTGGTGAATACGGTGACTCCTCTGAGCTGTTCCAGGGCGGCAGGGACGAGGAAAAGAGGATAACGGAACTTGACTGTAATCTGATTTAGTGCGCGATAATCTATGCAGGGCTGCAAGCCTCCGTCCTTCTCCGCCACAAAGAAAAATCTGTAAGTGGCAGGGGAGATGGATGGAATGATGTAGCCTTGCTTGAGAGCTTCCTTCACATACTCCTCCTTGGCCTTCTGTTCCGGTAAGGAGAGGGGATAGATTTTCCAATGAGGCACTAGCTCACCCGGAATCAGATCAATCGCACAATCACAGGGGCGGTGAAGAGGCTTTGTGAGGGCAGAAGACATTGTGGAATTCTTTGTAACAGGATGGAATGTTGATTAACCATTTTTTTTCTAATGGGCTTTCAATGGAGGTGGTATTAAGAGGTAGGATCTGAGGAGATGGTTTCGTTGGAGCTGGAAGATTGGGGAAACATGAAGGGAAACACTGGTCACCCCACCATATAATCTCATCCGATGACCAGGAGAGGATTGGGTAATTCTTCACCAGCCATGGACGACCCAGAATAATATCGGCTGTTGAGCCTTCGAGGATAAGGAGATTGATGGATTCTGTGTGCAGAACCCCAAGCGTTTATTTGACTGGACCCATACTTAACCGGACATGCCTTCAGCTCAATGGTTTGCCTGTGATAGAGACTATTTGGTAGGTGTTTTCTGTGTTGGAGGTCGGTAGTTGGAGCTGATTGCAGAGGTTCCCCCGAGATGAAGTTCCTGGCTGACCCAGAGTCAAGGAGGGTGGTAACTGGAAGAGTGATGTGGGCAGCAGTAAGTTGGGCAGTAGTGGTGAGTGAATTTATTTTAATAGGTGTTAGTCTTAAGAAACTCACCACTGGTCAAGGAGGATGAAGGGGACAGGTTAGGATGCCCACTCGTGCCACAGTATAGGCATGAGTCTTGGGTCATCCACCTTTGACGTTCTTTGGGTGTCAGGCCGGGGAGACTGGCAGCGGGATGGTAGGTTGCAGCACCTGCCTTAGCGAATCTACCAGCTCCTGAAATGGGTCCAGCTTGCTCATCTTCTGTTTGGGTCTGATCTTCTGTAACACATGGACTCTGAGATAAAAGGTAAGAATGGGTTTAGATTTATTTACAAGTTGGGTGTTATTGAGTACGTAGATCTGCAGGTGAGAGTTTTGGGTGAGATTGCTGAATCAGGCTTGAAGGACAGGATGGGGAATCAAGTAATTCCAGAGCCGCCGGTGGGGTGACAAGGATTGTAGGCTCGTTGCACACACCTCAGGGTTCGCTGCAGGAGAGGAGATCTCGGAGAAGGGATAGCTGGAGATGGAGGAACACTGGAGAAACTCAGGAGTCTAGGAGAATGAATCAATAAGAGGTAAGTAGTGAGTTTAGTAGGGGGTCAATGCAGGTAGCTAAGCAACAGGAATGGTTCCGCTTTGCAGCTACGAGATCGGACAAACTGGGTGACTGAGGTGTATGATTTTATGTGGAGGTGAGCTGATGGGATGATTGTGAACAGGTGCTGATAATTAGTATTCTGGTGAGGGAGTGATCTGTGAGTGATGAACCTGACCGACTTGTGATTGACTGAGTTTTCTTTATTTTAATGACTATGAAAATTGTAGAGTCACACTGAAGGCATCAAGGGCTATTTGACGAAGATGGAGAGTGATGGGGTGCTGCGCCAGATGACCTGGCCTCCACAGTCAACGGACCTGAACCCAATCGAGATGGTTTAGGGGTGAGCTGGACTGCAGACAGAAGGCAAAATGGCCAACAAGTGTTAAGCATCTCTCGGGAAACTCCTTCAAGACTGTTGGAAGACCATTTCAGGTGACTACCTCTTGAAGCTCATCAAGAGAATGCCAAGAGTGTGCAAAGCAGTAATCAAAGCAAAAGGTGGCTACTTTGAAGAACCTAGAATATGACATATTTTCATACTTTTTTGTTATGTATATAATTCCAAACATAATTCCACATGTGTGAGAGCAGCAGAAGACCACACCAGGTGCCGCTCCTGTCAGATTGAAGATTGGAAAAACGTAGCCTGGTGTGATGAGTCTCAATTTCTGGGGCGACATTCAGTAGGGTCAGAATTTGGCATAAAGAACATGAAAGCATGGATCTATCCTGCTTTGTCTGAACGGTTCAGGCTGATGGTTGTGATGTAATGGTGTGGGGGATATTTGGCACACTTTGGGCCTCTTAGTACCATTTGAGTATTGTTTAAACGTCACAACCTACCTGAGTATTGTTGCTGACCATGCCCATCCCTTTATGACTACAGTGTACCCATCTTCTGATGGGTACTTCCAGGAGGATCATGCACCATGTCACAATGCTCAAATCATCTCAGACATGTTTCTTGAATGAGTTCACTTTACTCAAATGGCCTCCACAGTCAACAGATCTCAAGCCAATAGAGCAGCTTTGGGATGTGGTGGAACAGGAGATTCACATCATGGATGTGCAGTCGACAAATCTGCAGCAACTGCGTGATGCTATCATGTCAATATGGATCAAAATCTCCAACACCATATTGAATCTATGCCACAAAGAATCAAGGCAGTTCTGAAGGCAAAACAGGGTCCAACCCCGTATTAGCAAGGTGTGCCTAATAAAGTGGCCAGTGACTGTATATATAATCTAGAAAGGTTCTAATAAAGTGTGACACACAAAATTGTCAGAAATGTAGCAAAATTTATAAAAATTAATGAGAAAGAATGATCACATCATGCACCCCTCAAATCAGCCATCACCTGCAATGATCTTTAAGACGCAGAAAGCATTTTCTAAATAAATAAATGCCACTTTTATTACATGGGTGTTATCTGTTGCCAACATAAAAACACCACAGACATAAAGTTATGTCTTAAAATTTAATAATTTCATACAATTGCATGTTAAATTAAATATCTGATTAATCTTTGTTTAATCTTTATTTGTGTTACAAATGTTGTATTGTTGCAATTCCATATAGAATACCCCTCTGATGTATGATGGGAAAATGCAGATTGAGTTAAAACCTCATACACAGAACTAAATTGTCACTTTTAATTGTTTTCACCTTACAAAATACAAATATGCAAACATTTTATGATCCATTTGGTATTTAAAATGAATTTCAACTGTTGTAAGGTCGGGGGACACCAGTTGCCATAGTAAATGAAAAATTATCCATACCATTAACTTCATCTTGCCTTTAGTCCTGGCAAACACCCAACTGTTGGGGTGAGTTTTGCTCACGCAAGTACTCAGATTCCCTTCAGGAAATCTTAAAATCCAGTTTGGTATATTGTTTGAAATGTGATATTTAGATTTTTATGATAAGTGCCTGACTGGCTACACCAAGAGGTCGTGTTAATAAGAAATCCTTTAAAAGGTTTTCTGAGCATGCCAATATTATTTGTTACCATAGTAGCCAGATCTTCTATTCTTTTCAATGTTACCTGACATAAATACGTATGGACAAATGATGGAAGCTTGAAATTCCATGTCAAATTGAACAGACAGCTCTGAAAATGTGAAGAGTTTTGAGAATTTAAGTAAAGGACTTTGGTTCACAGAATTACATTAAGTCTGCTGATCACAAAAATAATGAGCACAGAGTGTAAGTTCTCTATAACGGGTTTTCAAACTTTTGGATCCATTGCAGTGGATAACAATTTACAAATAATAACTATATCAGCAATTATATGCTTAGTTTAATTTGTGCTCTTAGATTCCATTGGGTCTTGGGTTCTCGTAGAATTTTTAAGAATTTTTCTGGACTTTGTTTTAATGGTTAAAATGCATTGTGGTAAAATCAAAAAGTATCTCTAATTATTTGAAATAATCAAACGTAATCAGTTTAACAACAATTTATATAAAAATATATTTTTAGGGCAAAGTTTATTATTTTTATTTATTTGTTTGTGTTTTGTCATATTCAGTGTTTTCTTTTCACATTTGTTCTGGATTCTGTTTTAATATTTCATCAAATATAAAAGTATGTGCAATCAATTGAATTTATAAAACATTAACAACTTAATATTTTATTAAAATGTTTACAATAATATGGCAATATAATTTTTTTCCAGTAATTATGTGTTGCCTCTAAATATTTTTGGATTTATGATTTAAAGGCACAAAACAATAACAATTAAATCTTTTAAATGTATTCAAACGAAAAATTGGCAGTTGAAGTGCGAATATTCTTTTAATAAAGTTTAAATATTTGTATTATTATTTTTACTTTGAAAAGTACATTCTACTGTACAATACTAATAAAATTCTTTCACAATTTCAAGTTAAAACTGAAATCTTATCTTGATGGGTTGTCGTGAAGACTTATATACTGTAATATATGTGATGATTGTTTATAAGAAGGATGTACAGGATGCAGAAATATTAGTTATCTTAGGAGCTCTTAGTATTACTTGTATTTATCGTACATACACCACCCAATCATACACAACACAGATGAACACATATGTGAAACCCACACAACAATGACATCAGACTCTGAGACACTCATCTGGAGCTCAGGCAGCTGTGCTTTTCTGGATGTTCATCTGCTCACACTTCCAGTAAGGGGGGCAGAAGTAAGGGAGTCAGGGGACGCATTTAAGACACATTAAGTGTTAGAAAACCCTCTATTTTTCTACCTCCACATTCTATAGCAGAGTTTTTACACACGTGTTTCCGCAGCTTGGGAGAACCATCAAACACGCCCAGCTCTGACCGGGAATACAGCCAAAAGTTGCGACAGAATGCAATTCAATTAAGAGTTGGATTGCTCTCTATGGGCCAGAAGTGCTGCTATTAACTTCGGCTGGATGTCTGGGTCTTAGGACAGTTAGTAGGGTATAAACATGACTTGACACCATCAAATATAAAACTGCAACATAAAATGAAGTTTTCCGACTGGACAACTAAATCCATTTTTATAGTACAAATACATTACAGAAAAGGTGTCTTGATACACATGCATAATGCACAAATCCAGTTAATGTATTTCAAAATAAATCACAATGAATAGAAATACACAGTTGCAAGTTTAAATAAACACATGCTTAAAAAATTAGACACTGCTAAAAAATCATAATTTGATGCCCATTGTAACATCTGCATCCTGAAGCAAAACCATGTTTTTGTGTTTTCATGTTTCACCCCCTACTACAAATGTATTAGTGGCATTTCTATTTTCTTTTTTTCTTCTGGAGGTTATTGAATCATTCACTCAACTGATTTGTTCTAAAAGGTTGTTTAGAAAAAGAACACCACTAGTGTGTTGTTTGGAGAACCACAAAAAGTAAATTTTGCAATGATTCCAATTAAGCAGATTAGTATTAGTTTCCATTATATTTTATTATTACTTGTGTAAAAAAATTCTTATCAACTATCACTTTTATCCAAAGCAACTCAATAGGAATGCAGTTCCTCACAGGGCCAACAATATTGATTAAAGTCAGCATAAAACAGAAACTGCAATTGTCTTTTCTTCCCTATTGTGGTGTATATCCGAGTGAAACCGCATCTGGAACTAGAAGAAATGTAGGCCGGGATTTGATTTAGTCTACTGGGATTTGATTGAATGGTTGTCATTTGCTAATTGCTGCGATCTGGTGTGAGTGGCAGTTTGCTGGAGGAGAGGAAAATCGTCCCACACTTCATCAGAGAATGGGGGAGGGACAATAGTGCTTTTGATTAAAGATTATGATGTGTAAGGATAAATGATTTACAATAAACACTGAAATATTAAATTGAATCCCAAATAATAATAATAATAATAATAATAATTCACGGTCACTTTAATCATGATGAAAGTCATTACCTAATAATATCTTATGTTATTAAGATATGCAGGCTTGAAAGTATTCAAGGTGTAATGAAAATATAAATAATAAAAAAGAATAGTTTATATTTGTTGGTTGTACCACATGACAGACAGAAAAAAGAAAACAACATTAACACAACAGATATAACTGAGCTATAGCAAGATCTTGAGGAAATTGGCTCTTTTTTTAGGAGTATGAATGAAATTTTGAAGTAATTTACATGAAAAAAACTGACATTAAAATGTGTTAATTTAACTAAAAACTTTAAAAAGTAAAGGTTATGCAATGCCATCTGAGGGGTCAAAGGTCAGGCACATTCAACTGAGCTTTTCTGCCTTGCTCTACATGTACTGTGATTTCTATGGATTCCCATGAATCTTTTCACAATATTATGTAATGGTACTTGGTGAAAAACCTAAATTCTTTGCAATTCTAAATTACAAAATGTGATTTTTGATTTATTTGACTCTAGTGAAATTTGCCACAAAAATGTTGTGAGCCATGATCCAGCTTTGCTTCCTAAAAATGAGATACTCCTTTTATACACAAACATGATGAGCCCTATTTTAACAATCTAAATACAAAGTATAATGCACACGGCGCAGGTGCACTCAGTGCGTGTACAAATCCACTTTTGCTATTTTAACGACGGAAAAATGGTCCGTGCGCTGGGGCACATTTTTGGAATGGGTTGTCCCTATTCTCTAAGTAATGGGCGTAACGTTCAATACACCAATCAGAGTGTCATCTCCCATTCCCTTTGAGAGCGAGATGCACTCGCACCAGGACGGATCGCTATTTACATGGAGGAATTTGTTGGTGGAAAAGCTGAACGCTTCTCAAGCGAAGAAACCGATCTGCTATTAATTGATTGTTCAATTAATTAGCCTATTTCATGTATCATTATAAGTAGTAATAAGTTGAATTGCAAATACCAAACTAGCAAACACACGTGCACTGGCCTTGGCCGCATTGTGCCTGGTGTATGATAGGGCCTGATATCTTGACCTATTACCAATGTGAACTGTTTCAAAACAGATTAACGCAGATATTCTATAGCCTTCTTACTTTTATTTTGTTTCTGTCCCAACTTTTTTGGAGTGTGTTGCAGTCGTCAAAAACAACATTGTTACTATCTACAAAATACATTTATGCTGGTCAATGAAAACTTTGGAAATCTTTTCTTTGTACTTTTGTCAATTAAATAAAAGTTAAAGAGCATTAACAAATCAAAAATTATTGATTTTATTACATTTAGCAAAACTCTGGAACTGGAATTGTACCTTACATTTCTAAGAACTTGGATACAGTATGATTTTAACTAGATTTTTAAATAAGTATTTTTCTTTATAATAGACACACTTTATCATTGACCCTTGAGTGTCAGCATAGAATCACACTATGAATATGACCCATCAAACTGGCTGTCTTTGCAGTCTCTCAATCTTTTTGGTTTATGTAGTAACGTCATATTTTTCAGTTTCTGGATGTCTTCTGTCCTTCAGCCCAGAAACTTTATTTACATGTAATCTCTGTCCTGTGACAGAGCTAGAGAGGAAAGTGACTGTCTGCAGGATGTAGCGTGGAGGCTGGAGACAAATTAATTGTCTTGTTTGGGTGATGGTAATTTGACAGGCATTAGAGGAGTGACGCAGGGGCAGCGGCGGGTGAACAGGCACGTGTGTGTGTTGTGTTAAAGGTTCTTCTCTTTAAGCGCTTTCAGCCGGCCCCTCCTCCCTCTTTTCATTAGTGGAGTCAGAGAGACGCTGGAGCGAGGCACAATTGAGGAACACTTAGTGGAGGTGTGAGAGACAGATGTGAGTGTGTGTGTGTGTGTGTGTGTGTGTGTGTGTGTGTGCGTGTCCAGTGGAATGTGTTTCTTCTCGGTTTGACATTTGTTTCAGTCCCTCTCCATGTTTCATTCTATGAATTGCTTTTACTTTGTCTTTACATATTAAAGAAATTATACAATTAAAAATAATGAAATTATAAAATGTGTATTCTATCATGGCAATTACAGCATATTAGGCTGTATTTCACTAATACTTTTGGAAAGTTTTCATGTCCTGATGATGATATGATTTTCATAGAACCTAACCTAAAACAGTTTAATGTATTAATATGAAGGAATGATTTGATGAAAATTGCAAAATTCAAAATACAAAAAAAGTAAAACACCTGTAAAAAAATTAACATGAAAAATGTCTGTATAGCTTTTATTCATTTTTATTTAAATTTTAGATTTGGTTATTTTAATGCAGCAAGTTAAAATAAATTATAATGAAAAATACATTGTTCAGTTAATTTCAGTTAAAATGTATTTTAAAAAGTAGAGAATATATATTTTTTCTTTAATGGCTTTCATTTAAGATTACTACATAACGTTGCCTTATGCACTTTTTTTTTTTTTTTAAGTCTGTGAACCAGTTATACAGTCTCATCATACAAGTTTGCAGATTAGAGTTGACTAAACTTAAACTTTCAGACAAAACAGAATGCAAAAATTCTTCACACAGGCTTATACTTCTGGTTTCCTGTTTTAGCATAAATGGACTTCAATTTATGAATTAATCTAGTGCAGAATTATTCAAGCTTTTAAACACTAGGGGACAAAACTCAGTATAGTATGGTGGACCAAATCAAATGTCATCAAGGGCCAAATTTGGCCTTCAGGCCTTGGTTTGGGCTTGTGTGTTCTAGTGTGGCCGACCGTTGCATTGCAACTGTAGACATGCTTAAAGGCAGATCAGAGCCTAAACAGGTCTGAGTAAAGATGCCTTCTCGCTCTCAGGTGCTCGCTGTTTGTTTTCACATCTATCTTTCCTCCGTCACACATACACACACACACACAGCTCTCTCCTCTTGTGTTGTTCCTGCGTTCAGCCACGCTACACGGACGACCTTAATTTGACAGTGTCACGAAGATCTGTATTCATCTGTGCACTCTTTTCATAATCCAATCCTCCTCTCCAACATGCAATTAGTGCCCCCTTGCTGCCAAAAACGCCCCCTCCCCCCGACCCGAGCCGAGCCGGCACGCACGATGAGATTGTTACAGCTTTCCCTGTGCCTTTCGTTTAGAGCCCGTGTCCTGTAATGAATATGTACATTAAGGACCCGAGCCAAGGAGGGGTCACATGCAATCAACCTTGAATTCAATTATGGCATTCAAGGTTAATGACTGTGCGCAGTGGTCAGAGGCGAGCGCCACACCAGCGATTATATTCAGCCCGGCTGAATTCACAATGCAGAGAGAGAGACAGCAAGGGTCCCCAAGGGATGTGGGAATTGTGCAGTGGGAGAGGAAGGAGAAGTGGAGGGAGTCGTGTGTAAAGAGATGGAGAGATAGACAGAGCCATGTCACGACGTTGCTTCTCGATTACATTGAGTTCTCCCGGGCAAATCAGATTGCAAGAAAGGTTAAGCAGCCCCCCCTCCCACTCTACCTCTGCCCCGTCACCGTCATTCCTTTCTCTTCCTCTTCCTCACTCGTTCTCTCTCTCTCTCTCTCCCCTGGTTGCTGTAATATGATTAGTCTACATAAAGACGTGTCTGGAGTGTAATTCAGTGCTCACTAATGAGACGCTTGTGTGAACCGGGCTCATCCATATCCCCAAGGCGTCTCCCACTCACCTGCTGCTGGAGAAACTGAGAGAGAGAGAAAGAGAGAGAGAGAGAGAGAGAAAGAGAGAGAGCGAAGGGGGAGGGGAGAGACAGAAGGAATAAAAGAAAATACTCTGCCAAATTAAATATTGAAAAGTTTTATAAGCGTTTATGCAGAATTCTGACCTTACATCGTGAATGTTTGTGAGTGAGCACATGAAGTGGTCTGGCTGTTTGTAGAGAGCAGGTTGGAGGCCCATCTGGACACTGGCTTTTTTTACAGACAGAAGTGACATTCTACGGGACATCATGGTTTGATACATACTTGTAACTTTCATTGCAATATTAGTCTCTTAGACAGCACTGTGCTGTGAACTACTGCATCATAAATGTTTACACATCAAAAGATTTACTTATGGTTCACATCTTATCCTAAGAATTTGTATTTGTCAATGAAGTTTGGCGTCTTTTTTTCTTTCACCACCAGAACCTATTAACTGTGGTGTTCCTCAGGGTTCTGTTATTGGGACTATTTTGTTTTCTTTGTATAATCTGCCCATGGGTTTGATTGATTGATTTATTTTTTACATATGGCATGTCCTACCATTTTTATGCTGACAAAACACACATTTTCCCTTTGAGAATAATTTTTATAAGAGAATTGTGTTTGTAAGTCACTTTAGGCATGCTTAGAAGAGATAGATGGCCCTTAATCTGGTTCAGTTGAACCAGGAACCGAGACAGAGATTATTATTTTTGCTAGAGGATACCTTTACTTATTTAGGTCCATGGTCGGCTTACCTTCAAGACTAATTAAGCAACCTGGGGTTTATGTTTGACCCAGAACTGAGATTTGACAAGCATACTGGAGCTGTGGGGTTGTTTTTTACAGATCAGGTGTCTTGCTGGATTAAAATCAGTTCTTTCAACCAAAGACCTAGAGAAGGTCACAAGGTCCTGCTGTATGTTTTTAAAGCATTGCATGGAATGACTCCTCCATATGTGACATCTAGGTCTTTAAGATAATTTAATAAACTGCTTCTCACTGTCAAACAGGCTCATTTTAAGAACTGAGGAGACCAGGCCTTTGCTGCTGCAGGTCCAAGACCTGCCACATGAAATTAGATTGGTCACATCTATTAGCTTTTTTTTAAAAGTTTGCATTAAACTATACCTCTTTTCATTTTGCCATCTGCAGGAGGTGATCTTCTGTTGATATCCTTGTTTGGTTATTTTCTTTTATGTTTTATTGTACTCTGTATGTATCTGTATGTTTATTGTACAACACTTTGTTCTGTATGTGTAGTTTTAAAGTGCTTTATAAAGAAATGAATGAATGGATGTAAAAATGTCTTATGACAGCAATTATATCACTCATATTGCTCAAAATTAGGGCTACAGATTGAAGAAGCCCTTAAACCCCAAAGTGTTCCACTTTGGCACACAAAAAATAAAAATAAAGTTTTAACTACACCGCCCAAATACAAATACAATTTAAAAATAAACTGAGCACATAAATAAGAACCAGAATAGAGAACAACAGTCAGGTTCCGGAAGTAAAATACATTTTCTCCACTGGGAAACTGATTTTTAACAATAACTCATAAACCTTCAAAAACAGATCTGTTGTTAGTGTAAAGGTTGTTATTTTTTATTAAATTTAATATATTTTATTATTATTATTATTAATTTTATTTTTTTAGCAAGTATGCTACAACCTCCCCTACTGCCCCGCCACCTTCCATTGCTTGCACAAGAAAGTCACTAGCTTTCAAACACACCCACACACCTTCATACACATCTATCTGAACAGGTAATAACTGCAGGAATGTTATAGATGTCATAAAACACCGGAGATGCTGATGCTTCTTGTTCACATCTCACTGGTCATAAATGTCTGCAGAATAAGAAGGATGAAAAATTCACCCCGCGTTTGATCTTCCACCACCCCTAGCAGAGGCCACTAAAATCTAACTAAGACCTCTGCCTTTTCTATGCTTTCACAAATCAGTTCATGTTTATTCCAACACAATCAATACACACCACTCTAATATACCAATGGCTCAAACATCTGAAGCACTGGCCAAAATGTGTGTGTGAAATAAAATAATGGTGTATGAGGACATACATTACCAACTGTGCTGGGAAGATTACTTATAAATTGTAGTCAGTCACTGGTTACTAATTACATTATGAAAATGATACTGTAGTAAGTAATGTAATCTATTAGATTACTCATTAGGGAATTTTTTCTGACAAATTTGGATTACAAATAAAGAAATTTGATTACATAACTCTATAATGGCATACATTTGAAAGGAATTATTGTGTACTATATTGATATTAAAATAAAGAGAAACAAAACATATTTCATTCTTTGTTATCAACAAGAAGAAATGCAGTAAACATTACATTACACCAGGTATACCAAAACTGGGCTTAATGATAGAACTGCAGGGGGTTCGTGAGATTTTTAAAATTAAGATTACTAAATAATTTGAAAATCAAAACAATCAAAATTAAATGAATTGAATAGAAACATTTTATTAGTTCACCTGCATGTCTTCGTTACCATTAAGTGATATCATAGAACTGTGAACGTGAAAATGTGTTGATAAATTATTTAAGTATTGACTTAAGACCTCAGGGGTTTTCAAATGAATGGTTAGGGTTAGGGTTAGGGTTAGGGGTGTTCCTGCATCCCTAGTGAAAAATAAATACAAAAGTATTTAAAATACATTTATTTCATGCTAAGTACACTACAAATACATTTACATATTTATGTACTCAATAAAAATACCCTGCGATTGTACTTTTAGTGTACTAAACTGGTATACTTAAAGTAAATGCTAAATTACAATAACTAATTTTGTACTGTCTTTAATTGTACAGAACTAAAGATATACTGAAATATATTTGATTGTGCTGAAGTGGGACTATTGCTAGGATACTTTAGGTGTTCATTAAATATCTTGACTTCATCAACAGTGACATTAAAACACACTTTAGGCTTAATATTAACAAATGTGCATTGTGCACAAATGGTACTCCAAATAGAGTTTAATTATAATTCTTATATCAGTAAGTCTCAGGTGATATGTCAGTAAATATGTTAATAGATTTGAACAATACTAATATGAATTAGATATATTTTAAATAATTATTATTTAATTTTTTACTAGAGATTACATTAAAAAATAATTAACATGAAAATAGCAAATACATGAAACAACCAAAGTAAAATAATAATAATAATAAAACATTTCCCCAGACTTCTAGATCTTTGCATAGGCAATTTCAATTTATTTCAAATGTATGTATATGACCATGTGAATATAATCAAAGCTAGACAATAAGAAACAATTTAAAAGAGAGAGAGAAAAAAGAAGATTTATGGAGAATCAACACATTCTGAATAATTTACTGCCTTTGTGTGAATAATATGTAATCACAAAATCCATAAAAAGTAACTATAACCTGTAATCTGATTACAGGTATTTCAAAATGTAATATAATCTTATTACAAGTACTTTATTTCTGGAATGTGATTACATAATCCGGATTACATGCAATCACTTACTGCCCAGCACTGACTACTGAAAATGGATGATAGTGCACAGGTTTCCTGCTGATGGCATCCATTGCCAAATGTGCATCTGAGAAACATTGTGGCGTTAAGTGCATGGATTGATATAAGAGAAATGGTACAGTAACAGCTGGCTCCATTCTCTCTGGGTCAACAGAGGAGCTTGTGTGTGTGTGGATGGTAAATATCTCCGCTCCACTCTGTAAATCAAGCTCCATGGCCCTGCCGTGCAGATCAGCTGCCCTGCTAATGGAAGGTTAAGCACTTTGCAATGAAACAATTACTGCCAACACATACTGTCTGGCTATTACTGATGGGGAGATGGTGTCTGTGTGGATCTGTGTCCGCCGCGCTCAACCCGTGTCTTTTTCAGAGGAGGTGGCTGATTTCTATCGGTGCTCTGTTAATGCGATCATGCAAATGCTGTTCATCCCAATCATGTGGTTTCTTCATTTCGTGCATTTTATGTAAATCTTTTCATTATCCTGTGATGTGCAGGTAAGTCAAACGCCATTATGTGCATGCGTACGTCTGACATAGAGCTAAGCAGACCGTAGAGAAAGCCCTAGAGAAAACTGGAGTAAAGAGCCAAATGTAATATTGGCAATCTCCAGAGATTACGGGGCATTTGTCAGTGTGCGATGCCACCTGACAGGGCGCTTTTGTTGCTTCTAATGACATCTCCATCAGTGCACGCGTGCGTCCTATCCATCACCAGCCCAAATGGGCTATTTCATTTTAGGATCATGAAATAAAAAAGTTCTCTCTACCTCACACACACCAATGAAAGAAGAAATATAAAATTTTCAACCAAAATGTATGGAAATTCAAGGCAATATATTCTTCGCTCCACCGGCTGGGTGATGAATTTAACGGAGTCCTGAAGTGTAAAGAGAGTTTTATAAGGGTTTTATGAGGGTTTGTTTTATAATGCGAGCAGACTAACATATCTGTTCTCATTGGGAACGTAAGCAGATAAAGGGGAACTCACTCTTCACAATTTTCCTGCATAACCCATTCGGTGTTATTATTGCTATGCTTTATTTGTTATTGGAAGAATAGCATTTGTTTTGGTGAAGTGTCAAGCTTGTGAGGCCCAAACGACGGGGTCCAGGTCTAAATGGGCTGTTCATGTGTCAGAAGCATCCCTTTCTCTCTCTTTCCACCCCCACTCAGTCACATCAAAACAACATTAATTCCTGTCATTTATTGCCAGGCCACATCAAGGCTGGATTAATTCAGATAACATGCCAATGCTGAGAGGTATTGGTATTCCAATCAATGTGCTGATTCTCACAGAAAAGGCTATTATTCAGGGCTGATTCCCTCTATTTACAAGCCCCGTCTTGATTTCTTGTGATATTGATTATGTGTTGCTCTCAAATAGCTGTTAAATTGCTTGGGAAGCAAACAATCGCAGGTGTAAATAAAGATGATAACAGCGAGTCAGCGCAGCTACCTTTGAGTCTTCAGCACTCATTAACCCAGAACACTGCGAAGCAAAAACACCAAGCCTGAACTCAAGACAGCGACAGGCACAGATGCTAGTCTTGCAGTTGTAATAACAAAAAGGTCAGACTTTGAAATTCCCCAAATTAATCACAGCGCATTGCAGACTACACAACAACAGTCAAAGAGATAAACATTGTCATTTATAAAAATCATTCAAATATATTTTTTAATATTTAAATATTAAATATTCTATAATATATTAAATATTGAATATTGATATATATACACAAACACTGCTTTTATATATAAAAGTGCTTCGCTCAGACTAACTATTAGTTAAGCCTTTCCGGTTTGTTCTTAAGACAATGAGAGCGAGCACATAATAAAGGGAAGTGTGATAATTGTAGCTATTCTGAGAAACCCAAAGCAGTAACTTCAGTTCATTCACACTCAGAGAGAGAGAGAGAGAGAGATTTATTGTTCTGTACTCACAGTGACAGGAAATACACATTTCCCTCCTGGGGCTAAATATTTGTCTTGTCTGGTCAGTCGAAACTATGGACCCACTCAGGAGGAAACAGGGCAACAAATGGACTCTCGGTGCAGCCAAGCTCTGTTCCTGCAACACTGCCTCTCCCTGACGCCCATATCTGATTAGCTGACTGCAGAGGCCTATCAGCCCGATGACAGGTCATTTCCCATCATGCCACGCTGGCAGGACCATGTCATTTCCAAGGGGAAGCAGATGAGTGACAGCTGGGTGTAGGCTGTGCCCAGGGCCCTAATTGAGTAGGGTGCGTGTGGATCGGTGCGTTTGCATGCCGGGTGTGTGCGCATGTGTTCGCACTTTATTCACTCGTGCCACAGGAAGAGCAGATAAAACACGCACATTGTCTGGAACCCAAGCAACCCTTGTACCGATGCATTACTGTCAGTGCATTACACATGCATTTGTTCTAAACATTTACAATTGCAGATCACTTAGCATGCTACACTTGAAAGCAAATATTTGCTAATTATATTCTTTTGTTTAATTTCAGTTCATATATTAAATGCTGAGGTCCTGGATTAGAGGTTACTTTGAGTAGAGATTGTCTTAATTGTTTTGAGGTAACTGGAAAAAATTAAATAAAAAAGCAACCTAAAAATGTGCTTCAACTGGTAACATCTAAACTAATTGATTTTATTCAACCAAAAAAAAAATTTTATTTAACATTATTGAATCCATCTAAATATACTAGGTTACATCAACAAAACTAAATTTAAATATAATGTAGAAAAAGCTTCTTATCATTAAAGTTTGCACTTTTGGTCTATAAATGTCTTTACAACTAAACGTGATCTCTAAAAACATACATAAATAAATGTAAATAGATACATAAATAAATGACCACAATGAAAATAATTGAATATTGATTAATTTTTTTTGAACTACAGTATGTTAGAGCAGATTCACATACCAATTTAACTACATAAATCTAAAAAAGTGAAATCTCTGAATAAATATTTAACCTATAATTCTCTGTTTGGTTTTTAAGGAAACAAATTGAATTAGCCCACTCACTATTTTAGGCATGTCTTCTGGGTATACCTTTTTGACTTTGGTTATTAAGTTAGTATGAATTATTAATACTATTTAGCATATTATGTCTTTTTTTGAGAAAAGGAAGACATGGATATGTAGGTACTTGTAAATCTTTAGTGATTCATTGTGTTGAGAGCTTAAAAATCAGATATGTAGAGCTGAATTAAAACACATTTAGTGTTACACTAACCTTTGGATGCCTATAAAGATCTATTGTTGGGACTCCTGGAAATGTTTAAAACCAGCTAAACAGATTTTATCAGGTCAGATGGTCCATGTGCAATCGGTGGGCAGTCCAGCCGTCTCTGAGACTTCCTGAGGTCTACCTCGGAGTAAAATACATGGAGAAAGACAGAGACATTCAACAGGATGAAGGAGAAGAAATAGAGCTGCACAAGCACTTAAAGTGAGCACAAACCAATGAACCAAGAGATAGAGTGGAAAACTGCTGATATCTGTCTCAGTTTCTGTCCCTTTCTCTCGTCTGTCTCCAGAGCCATCAATGAATCATTGGTTTTCCATATTAGACATGCTTTATTAGATTACTAAACAAGCAGATGAGGTGGTAATTATAGCCTTGCTCGTCAGGAATGTGTCTGTTCATTGATCATCTATACTGATAGAAGGCCTTCCTGTACATACGGTGACCCAATCCCCAAAAGACCAGCCTCATCCAGCCAAAGTCCTAAAACAATGTATTGACACTCATCAGTGGGGCGATCGACCCCCTCTTCTGTCTTCCCTGAAAATTACTCCATTAAGCCATCCATTCATACAAGAACAAGAATCCCTGCTGTCCAGCCAAACATCTATATATTCATGTGTGTGCTTGATGACCGTCTAATTCTACACAAGGTTAATCAATTAAGAACTTAAACCCCAGGAGACGTCATTTCTTTGGAAAGGACAAAGTGAGGGAGAATACATTTAACTTTGGAGACATAGCAAGATTGGGTACATAACTGATCTAAGAGCCGAATGATTTCCTTAAGAGGAAGCAGCTATTCTATTATTTTTAAATGAAATCAGAGTACCTGTAATATGTTTACTGTGAATTGAGATTCACAAAAAGCCTTATTATGAGCCATGTGAGCAGTAAACTCATGCTGTTTACTGCACTTTTTCATATATTACTGTATTTAAATGCTTCAAGGCATTGTTTTCTAAATATGTTTCATTTAATTCACAATGCATTCATGTTTTCTACATTGCTTTCACCTGCTGTACCTGTTTAATATTTTCTATTCACTTTTGTGTGCATTTATTTAAACAACTAAATAAATGTTACACACCATTTTGTGTTAGCTGACAGTGAATGTCAAGCACTGAAGTTTCACATTTCAAGATAAAACTGTTCTAAACAGTAAAAAAAACTATTAATAATTCATGGCATGTGTTTAAAATAGTGTATTCTAGGTTATGCATTAACATTAAGGAAACATTCCAATGTATCATTTTGCAAACATTATGGAATGTTACTGTTGAAAGCTCTCTGAACATTCTAAAACAACTACATTTAAAAAAATGCTAGAAGAATGTTGAATTAAAATGTTACAGTGAAAAATTGTTGTATAAATAATGTTATAGTGCTAAAATATAAAAATATATTAGTAAAGATGAGATAACGTTGAACAAATGTTCTGTTGCTGTTACTGGAAGATCGTTTGTTGATAGCTTTGAGAAAACCTTGCCAGAACATTAGCAAGTTCTGAGAAGGTTCCCTGTTAGCTGGGAATCTCTGCCTCCTACACACACACGCACACACACAAATACACACACACACACACACACACGTTGGGTTTCCATGTTTTCCTGGGACTCTCCATAGATGTAATGGTTTTAATCCAGTCCAAATTGTATTTTCTATCCCCTCACCTTAACCCTACACCGGAACATTTAGTATGTATTATTATATTTTATAATATTTTATAGTATTCTAAGCTGTTTTGCTCATGGGCATGGAAAATGTCCCCACAAGTACAAGGACAAAAACTGATACTAATGTTTCTTTTTTTAAGGTAAGTGGTTGCAAACAATTTGTTTTAGCTACAGTTAAAATCAAAATGTTGAAAGTTAGCCCAACTAAATTTGTTAATTTAAATTTAGCTAGAATAAATTGATTACAGCTACTTACCTTAAAATTTTGTGAAATCAATGAATCCGTTTTGTTTTGTTTTTTCTCAGTGTGTCTGAATCTGATGAAAGCACATACAAATACAAACAGAATTGTGCTTGTGTCATTGAATTCTCACAAAATATCCAGAGCAATTGAGTGTTTATAGCATCCCACACAGGCTCCTAGTGTTTATAAGCATGCAGAGCTATAATTGAATATTTCATCAGAAATGCAAACAGCAGAAAAACACTCCTTTTTCACGGACCCACAGCAGAACCTGTGCAGCTACTGTACAATTTAGCCTAAACATTTGAATGAAATATTCAGGGGTAAGACCAAAAGGCCCCTAAAACATCTGAGAAAACAGGGATTACTGGACCGTTTTAAAGCAAACACATAAGACTCATTATCACTGTGGCATATTGGCAGGCTCATTTGCTTTTCACAGCGAGTGTCGGGTCCAAAAATCCCTCCCCCCTGGGATAAACACGTGTATGGGGAGCGGGGGCGCTGTGGCCCCAGCAGCAGGTGGCCCATTGCAGCCTAATGAACACGGCAATCTGTTACTATCGCCACAGCGCTTTTCACCAGACAATTAGGCGACTAAGCGTGTAATTATTCTGGGCCAACAAGAAGAGGCTCTCCTCTAATTTCATCTTTACATTTCTGTTTACTCACTCACTCTGCTCTCATTAATGAGAGATTTTCCAGTCTATGCTAATTGGTTTCAATAACATTCATTTTAGTTGAAAGGGAACGATTCTGTTAATTGAAGAGTGGGAGAGGAGGGGCAAAGATATAGAAATAAATAAATGAATGAATAAATAAAAAGAGCCCGAGTCTTTTTATTTTCGAGAGCGGCGGATGCTTTGAACGCGATCAACAGGTTCAGAGCTAATGAAATTAAGTGACGCCGGCAGCAGCAGAAAGGAAATCGCAAATTAAAAGCAATTTATTTTTCATTGAAGCATGCGGTAGCGTTCAGGTGCAATTAATGTGTGATGCTTAAGCACAAGGAAAAAACTTGGGATTGTTGTGAGGATGGTAGCAAACTCTGCTCCGCCACCGCACACTTTTGAGTTGCTAATCGTTTTTGATTTTACTGAGTATGCGCACATATGTGCGTGCATGGAGGTAAGCAGAGCTAAATTTTCCTCTGTGCCAGGCTTACAATACGACAAGAAGTCTCTCCACAGACCACCTCTGGTACAGCTAACACAAGATAATTTGAGATGATTTGCATGCAATTTGCATAATATCAGGACACAAGCTACAAATAGGTATGAGTGTGTCTTAATTACAATGGGCTACACTTTTCAAGAAGGCACGCTTGCATTCTAATTGCATTAGCTGCTGCTTGAATTCAAGACACAAATTCAGTCAAGCAAAAATGCCTGTTTAGGATGTGTTCGGTGTTGTTCAGTAATTATGTTCGATTAAGCACTCTGCTATCCCTGCTTCCCCTAACACTAAGACTTTCAGTAGAATTATTACACATTCAAAGCTAGTTCATTTCAGCACTTTTAGTATCAATGATATTGTTGGATTTTTGTAAAGTATTAATTGCATAATTAAATATATATGGTATTAGTATTACGACCAATTCTCACTAAGCTGCTTTTTAGCATGACTATTGTTCACATATGTTTACTAGTGCTTATAAAGAAAATATTCCACACCCCTAATCCTACCCAAAACCTAAAGTTAACAACTACCTTACGACATGAGCAGCAAATTAGGAGTTTATCGTAGTTAATGGTTTGTTAATGGCAACATTTGGACTTTAAAATAAAGTGTGATCATATAAGATTCTAAAGTAATTCATTGCACATTTCCTTTCACCTCACATTCTCAGGAAGAAAAGGTACTCTAGCTGTCACTGGGGCAGTACCCCTTTTAATATACTTATACGGACCCTTCAGGGGTAAATAAGGTTCAAAGGTGTACCTTTTTAAAAAGGTACGCCCCAGTGAAAGATTTTGTACATTTGTTTCTGAGAGTACAGGGCTCAGAAACACACAAAAGGTTTATTTTCTCATTTTCTATTGGAAAGAGGAGGAGAGAGAGGGGCACTTAATTAAAAAAGCCATAATTTTAATATTGCATTAACAATTACATACCAATTAGTGAGTGATTTTCTTTTTTTAAACCCCCGCTGCTCTCCAAAGTATGGTCATTAATTGATGTGCAGGGCTGCATTCAGGGCTGGGGTACGAGCACCTGAGGTTGCCAAGGTTACCAAATGGAATCCTCCCTCAGACATCCCTGATCTGCATAATTCCATCATATAATTCAGTGGCTTTCAAAGTGAGGTTGATGAATGGCACCTTCAGAAGATAATATTTCTGCTCGGCTGTAATAAATCTTATGTGAAGTGCTTTGGGTGTGTGTGTGTGTGTGTGTGTTTAGTTTTTGGGGGACATGGAAGGTAGGATGAAACTCATTGCGCACCCCACCCCACCTCCCCATTTTCCTTTGTCTGTTTCTCTGCAGATATCATGAACATTAGAGTAATTACTTGCTTACCTTCTCTTGATTCCGAAGAACACCCTGACCTGAACTTTTTTAAGATGCTTCTTGTGTTTAATCAAACGGCCTCTTAATGACTCTCATTAAAGGGCTCTTTGGAATACTAGATGCTGATTGGTCAATGGCAGCATTGATAAAGTGGATGACTGAGTTTTGAGCATCTTGACAATCTGTTTTAGTTTTGAAAGCTATTTAAAAGAAGAGGTGTTTACGCTCCATTTACGCTCTGGAGGTTCTTGAAAATCTCACTTATTCACCGAGGACCAAGACAGACTAAACGATTCTTGTTCTAGCGGGACCTGATTGACCAAGATGCCAGATAAACACCTGTGATATTGATCCCCGATTCCAAACAGTCTGCAGCCGTGAGGCCAGCGCACCGTGTTCTCTGCACATTGCTATTAATAAAACAGCATAGGTCAAGCAGAAGTGACCCCAGTGCCTCAATAGTGTTTAAAAACAGGTTCGACCCTGGCGATAGCGATATGACCTTCTCTTCATTTATTCATGGCGGTGGTTACGGCTGCCTGTCTTTTGTCCGCTCCTATCAGTAGTGCTTGTTTGCCTTTAGCGGGTGCATGTATTTACCATGCATTAAGCCTCATTAGACGTTAATTGAATGTTTGGTCGCTGAGGGGCGAGCGGTGATGGAGAGAGTGTTATAGCTAATGATGAGAGAGGGAAATGAAGAGGGGGAGTGTTTTTTCCTCTTCTCACTTTTTTGTGTGTGTGTGTGTGTCCCTACAAATATAAACACTTCTTATTTAATTTCCTTCTCTTCCTCTTTTGATTTTCATTAGATGAAAGAAAATAGTCTTCATTGCTCCCATGCCACATGAGTGTATCTGCCTGCATGTAAAAATAGAGAGAGATACGAACTAAGTGAAATATCTAAGTCACAAGTGCGTATTTTCTCTGACACACCTGTGAGTGATTGCATTTGTTTACTAATTAGGTTTTATTTTCCATTATTAATGTTTTTAATAAGCCCACAGTCAGGTGTGGCTGACAGTAATGAATGCCTCATTCTCGAAGTTCGTTATTGGCGAGCTGCTCTGCTCCCTAATAAAGGGATAATTACTCCATGTTTGTACAGACATAAAGAACTGAGTATTGACTTTTTGACAGGCTGTGATGCCGCTCGTGCTAATGACATTTTAAATTGTGCGTTTATAGCTATCACACAATGAGAGAGTTCATCATGTTTTCAGCTGATAGATAGATAGATAGATAGATAGATAGATAGATAGATAGATAGATAGATAGATAGATAGATAGTGTTACTTGTGCTGAGAATAACAGGAACCTTGTAATCAGAGATATGAGAGCCCTCAATATGAAACAGGAAATTACACGGTTAGTAGCTTTCTAGATGTGAAATTGGGAATGAACCATATCACACTCTTTCTAACTAAACAGTTGTGGTCAGGCTCAGATTCAAGCACATTTCTCCTGAGGCCACACTGTTTGAATGGGCCTGAGTATAAGAGCTACATCTAGTGTTTGAGTTGAGTTTTCTGTATTTTTATGGACCATGCAGATGATGAATACTGGACGCCTCAGGCTTAATATGTGACTTACAGTACAGGCACAGTCAATTATTTGAATAATAATAAAAAATATTCCTCAGAAATTAATCTGCTGGCTTTTCACACTGAGAGTCTCTGCCTCTCCCGCATGATACAGTCTCTTCTGCACAGTTATTAAAGTTATTAAAGTTATTTTCTTTAATAACAGCTATAAATTATAAAATGGCATGCTTATTCTGACAAAGCAAATACAGGTGCATCTCAATTAAAAAAATTAGAATGTTGTGAAAAGGTTCATTTATTTCAGTAAATCAACTCAAATTGTGAAACTTGTGTAATAAATAAATTCAATGCAAACTGTTAAAAAATGTCATTTTAGAGCAGGAAACATTAGCCAGGTTCACTGAGGAAAGCGTTGTCTTTGTCATGGAATCTTTTCAATGGTTAAGGAGATTCATATGACTGCTGATAGTGCTGGCAAGTGCATTGATCTCTGTGAATTGAAGCATACTGCAATGTGTTGATCAAATGTGGTGATAAAAGTTCAAATAATTTAAATACCTTGTTATGTACCTGAATGAATCAGAGTTTTTGAGTGATCCAATAAATGTGTTCACTCATAAAGCAAATAGAACTTGCACTGAAGGCGCTGAAAAACAGCAACAACTGGTGAAACCGCTTGATTATAGATCAAAGATGATACATTCAATAAGGATATCAGTATGCTTATTAAAAGCAAAAAAAAAAAAAAAAATGCTTCTCAATATTATTAACTTGTCGTTATCTTTAGGTCACGTCCCAAAACCATTCAAGCTGGCGGTTATTACAGTAAGCCTCTTATTAAGAAACCAAAACTAGATCCTAGTGAACTGGCAAATTATAGGCCTATTTCAAATCTTCCATTTATGTCTAAAATTTTAGAAAATGTTGTGTCTGCTCAATTGAGATCCTCCCTGCAAAAAACGATCTGTATGAAGAATTTCAGGCCCCACCATAGCACAGAAACTGCACTTGTTAAAATTACAAATGACCTGCTTCTTGCATCAGATCAAGGCTGCATCTCATTTCTAGTCTTACTTGATCTTAGTGCTGCGTTCGACATCATAGATCATGACATACTCATAGATCGATTACAAAACTATACAGGTATTCAAGGGCAGGCTTTAAGATGGTTTAGATCATACCTGTCCAATCGCTACCATTTTGTTTACTTACATGGGGAGTCATCTCATTTATCACCAGTAAAATATGGAGTGCCACAAGGATCCGTCCTAGGTCCCCTTCTATTTTCAATATACATGTTGCCCCTTGGTAATATTATTAGAAAATACGGAATTAGCTTCCACTGTTATGCTGATGATACTCAGCTATATATCTCAACGAGACCAGATGAAACGTCTGAATTATCTATGCTAACAGAGTGTGTTAAAAATTTTAAAGATTGGATGACCAATAGTTTTCTCCTATAAAATTCAGATAAGACATAGATATTACTTATTGGACCAAAAAACACTACACAGAATCTAGTAGACTTCAGTTTGCAACTAGACAGATGTACCGTTACTTCCTCTGCAGTCAAAAATATGTGTGTTATATTAGACAGCAACTTGTCTTTTGAAAATAATATTTCCAATGTTACAAAAACTTCATTCTTCCATCTTAGAAACACTGCCAAGCTACGAAACATGTTATCTGTTTCTGATGCAGAAAAGCTAGTTCATGCATTTATGACCTCTAGACTGGACTATTGTAATGCACTTCTAGGTGGTTGTCCTGCTTCGTCAATAAACAAGCTACAGGTAGTCCAAAATACAGCAGCTAGAGTCCTTACGAGGTCAAGAAAATATGATCATATTACCCCAATTTTACAGTCTCTGCACTGGCTACCTATTAAGTTCCGTATCAGTTACAAATTATTATTACTTACCTATAAGGAGCTAAATGGTTAAGCTCCTGCGTACCTAACTAGTCTTCTACCACGCTATAATCCATCACACTCCCAATCACGTAATAATTACTATTAATAGTGTTCGTCATCTGGTTGACTACGTCTTGTAATAATTCTTAAGAAAATTCCTGTCATATGCACATAAACTGACAGTCATCACTTATAAGCCACTACTAAATATTGGAGAAACTTAATTTTCTGTAAAGTTGCTTTGCATTGAATTATGCTTAGCAGTTAAAGAATGAGACTATGTAATTTTAAAATCTATTTTATTTAACAAAAGTAGGCTAACGTGTAATTATAAAAGCATTTATGGATGTAGTTAAGACAACATACAAGTTGAATATACAGGTTGTTTTTACACAAACACCTACTGTTGTTCATGGATTGGTCTGAAAAGACAAATCACATGCCAAAACGGACTGAATTTGTAGTCTTCAACATAAATAGGACACACCCCACTCAAACCTAATTACTATTACTAATGAGTGGGATGAAAAAAAAATGAAAGCATGAGAATAAGGTAGTCAAACTCTATTTTAAATCATGCATTTCTACTGTCTTTATTCATTACGGTTTGTGACAGCTATTCAGCTTGCCAACACGCTCTGCCACCTCTAATGATGGTGTGTGTTGCACCAATCTCTAGTAAAATCATCAGCCACATTATGAAGTTAATTTCAAATGATTGACAGTCCTTTATATGCATGTAGCTATTGTAACAATTTATTTTCCTAACAGGAGGAAAATGAGGAGAGACTGAACTGAAGTCTTCAGTGCAGAAAGAATGGAAAATCTTGATTTTATTTGCACAACTACATTGGAAGTTTAGTCTGTTCACATGTGAAGTTTGATGGTTTACCAAGCCTATAAATAGGAAAAGAGATTGATTTGTAGTTTGTTGAACTTTGATGAGCCTTCTTTAAATGATTAAAAGTGGTTAAAGATAACTCTGTAGAATACTAAAGTACTATGCCCGTGATATACCTAATGATTTTTGTATGGTTGAGTCATTCTATATTTTAGAGTACAATTCATGTCCACTGATGATAATCATGTATTTGTTTCTAACTTTTTTTTTTTTTTAAAGAAATATAATACTTTATCCATTAAGAGAAAATATACTATAAACTAGCACATATATTTTATGTTTCAATTAGCTTACAACTGTCTTTATGTCCTTAAATTAAAAAACAAATGAATTAATCTACAAATTAAACTATACAAATATATTGTAAGACTACAAGAGGAAACAGGAAATTAAAAGACCAGAATTTCAATATAAAAGTCCAAAATAAATGTGTTAGATCTATGTATATAAACTCAATAAATACATGTCCATCTAAATTGAGGTGCATGACAGAAATAAAATGAATACGTAATTATTTTTATATAATCCACAACCATGTATAAAAGTGTATTTTTAAAATGCAGTGCATCTAAATCATAGTACATTATAATCTCATTTTTAAATGTAAATTAAAAGATGAGCCTTGGGAACCAACAGTATGACTGAGTAAACTGAATATCTGGACAACACCGTAGATAAACTCTGGCCTTAAACTTCCATAGTGAACAATGTCCACAGACTACACTCTGCTTCTCCATACTTCTATTCTTTCTGTACAACTTTAGTAAAATTAAATGTTACTTGTGAATCATAGCATCAAAATGCATTTTTTTGCTTTGCTCTTTCCATGGTCAACCATTTAACATGCTAATTTAATTTGTCTACTTGATCTAATCATTTTTATTTAGCTTATTATATTGGAACAATTCCAATTTTCTTCTGGCTGGAGATGTTGAGACCATAAATTGCGACACTGCTCATGCAAAGCTGTATGACATGATTTTAGATTGAGCATCTGTCTTATGGTCATTAGAGCTGCTTCACCTTTGTTTTATGTAGCTGTTTTGACAATGAAGGCCTGTTCACACCAAGACTCATCACAGGTTTAGTTCATCGCTAAATTATGGGTCGGTATCCGCCTATGATTTGTATGTTCAGATATGCAAGGGGAGAAAAAGGCAGAGGGGCTTAAGGAAAATGCAAACTCTGTCATTGTCTGGCAGTAGGTGGCGCTTATAGTAAATCAGATATACTCTACTATGGTTACTCCAGTTACCCTTGAACATGCTTGTCACAAAGATGAAGAAGAAAGAAAGTGTCTGACCAAACACACATTAATACAGTTGAGTTCAGTATTTACTCTCCTTATCAGTGTATGACTTTACATAACTTTTTTTGTAAGTTATGTTTTGCTTTTGTAAATTTTGGTTAATGGCGGCCTCGCACTCGGGTCCTCGTGTCAAAATCTCTCATCACTTGTCTTTTAACTGCATTACTGATATTACAGATGAATGGACATCTTTTGCAGTGCTGTTTATCGCAGGCATTGGTGGGTGGAGTTATTGCAAATAGTCCCTGCCAACAAATTATTTATATATTACTTCAATAGTTTCATTAATCAATATCTTTAAAATAATCTGTACTATATAAAGCACTGTAGAGATAAATGTGACGTCATTTGACTTGATCGCAAACATAGAGATTTAAGTATCACATATATCCTACTTACGATTTTGTTTTTAGATACACATATGGCATTTCGAACACAGCAACAGTTTAATTTTACCGCAGCAGCTCCAGGCATGTGACCAAAAGCACAAATCGTATTGGTTGGCCAGTTTTCTTCACAGTCCAGTGGAAAATAAATTATGCCTCTGTTGCATTAAAGGCACGTGAATGTTGTCCTGAGCAGATTCATTAACAGCCGTTCATTCAAATTGAAATGTTTATTACACCAAATTTGCGCAATGAACATTCATCTCAGTGTGCACAGGCCTTGAATTGCCACTACAGGTGATTTATGTATTTTGGAATAAAAGTATCATGACAACGTTGACCGTTATGTTCATTACTTGTCCTATCAGGTGCCTCTCAGCAGTGTTAATACTGTATATTAAACATGGGGTTGCAGCGGGTGCAGGGGCATTGGGCGGGCCTTAATTAAAGTCTGACGGCTAAATGCATCAGAATGTGGCAGACGGTGGAGCCTGTCATGGAGACGATTTTAATTTGCGCCCCACCTCCGGAGAGCAGCCGCGACTGGCCTTGACCCTGCGCTGACTGTATGGATTAATGTACTGTAATGACTGCTGAGGCTATCATTGCAGCAGGCATCATTAATTATCCTTATTGATTGTTGCTTTCAGAGATAAAGCATTCTGCTGACTGGGAAACACTCCGAGCTCGCACAAGGTCAAGGCTAAAAAAGGGAACTTAGATAATCGCAGCAAGCAAATGCTGGATCAGGTCAACTGAAAATATATATGGGCTCTCTATGTGGACTGTCTTTCTGACTCACTCTTTTATTCTCTCAGAGGTTGCATCACAGACCCTCCTGCTTTCTTATATTCAAACATTGCTTCTTGGCACTCTGTTAAATTTTGCAAAATGCAATTAAAAAGCTGATGACATGCTTACCAAGAGCATATTCGAGGCTGCCTCAATGCTAGCTGGATGCATATGAACTATCAAATAATGTGACATCTCCATGACGGTACACATAACTCCTGCTGGTGAGCAACAGAGACAGAGAGGGAAGAAAGGAGAGGAATACTGCTGACATCTTATTCGGTGAGTGATGAGAGGGCCGTGTCTCAGCACGATTAGGTTTCCCTACTGCCTGCCATAATGGAACCAACCAATCCCTGGAAGGAAGCGAGGGTTTTATATTTACACAACCATACTTCACTCTTCTGCTCTGTGTGCATGTAACAGTGACAAAGATACCCAGAGATACATTCAGCTTTGTGGTCTTAAAAGAGAAGCAAGAGAGGATGATTGGAAAGCCGTGAGTGTGTGTAGTTGAGGTTCATGTTTATGACTCAAAGGCTAATGGGAGAGCTTGCTGTGTGCTCCATCTCATTAGTACAGCACTGGAATGGAACAATCACACTCACTAGCATAACGGAAGTGATTAGAATACACAGCTCTCATATTTCAGAACTTAAATTACGCAAGGCACTAAATTTGTTACAAAAAAACCTTATTTAGTCAAAATGGTAAAATGATACTGAAACATAAAGTTGTTGAAAACTACTAAATACAGTGGATACAGTGATATAACTGCCCTGTATCTTGTCAAATATAACGAGTCTTCACTCAAATATTAAAAGAGACAAATAATATCATCTCCCTGTTTTAATTTGCAATGCAGGCGACTGCCACAAATGTGTCTGTCCACTGCCGTCAAGCTGTAAAGCGTCTCAAGACTGAAATTTTTGATTTGTAATGGGCATGGGATTTGATGTTTATGGTAACTGTTGAAAACAAAGAAAAAGGTATGTCTTTTTCATATGTAAATGAGTATGCTTTAGGTGCTGTCAATTTATCAATATTGTATTCTAATCATGATATCTCATTGAACAATCAGTGTTCAAAACTGCCTCCTTGTTTTACCACTTTTCACAAGTGATTTATAATTTGAGCCAGTTTCATGTCATCTCTCTACATCATTACATCACGTGTCTAAACAAAGACAAGAAGGTCTGTATATTACAGCACATGTGTGATAGGAGGTGTGTTACTTCTGACAGTTTGTAACCATAATTAATGAGTAACATTATTTGCCTCAGTTGCCTCCTCCTGCAGAATTTGTGGAGTAGAGTCAAAGTCATTCTCCACCCAAGACTGAGCCACACACCAATGGTACCTGCAAGTATTGAATTTTCTATGGTCATATAGGTCTTCTCCCCTCGGGTTGATGGACCAGAACTCCTTGTGATCATTGGATGTAGCGTTGAGTTCTTCAAAAGGGAATGTCTAATGTTATGACTATAACCATGGTTCCCAGAGAAGGGAATGAAGATGCTGCATTGCCTAGCTATAACTCTTCTATGCCCATAAGTTACTTGCGTCAGCCAATTAGAAGCTAATGCTTTGTTTCATGAGACATGGCCTGCCAGTCATGTAGTGCCAGTCAATATTGGAATAGTTTCACACATGCTTTCCCATAGATTTGTCATCAGATGCAGCTTCTCATTCCCGTCTCATGGAATTCTGGTTACAGGAGTCATTCTTTAGTTTAGCCTGTCCAAAAATGGGATAATAGGAGGGACCCAGCATGCATCATGGCCATGGGACCCTGGAGAGACCAATCCTGCAGTCCATATCTTAGGTTACCTGTAACATAACATCATTTGCATGTAAAAAAAATCATTGAATAGGCAAGTGAGGGCCATGTATCCTGATCACTCCCAAACTTTGTGAAGAAGCAGTAGACAGAAAAATACACCAAAAGACATTTAATTGCTAGCTTCCAGAATTCAACACAATTCCACATGTGCAAAATCCATGGAGAAATGCACTGCATATTGTCTAGGAAGCGTAAGAGAGAAATAGAAATCAATTTGCTTACTCTCTTTAGCCTCAAGCTCCACATTACAGCACTGTATGTCACTCTAGGGGAAGATAACTCCACTTCAAATGCACTGATGGAACACATAGCATAGGCAAGCGAAATCTGTGGAGCGGTGGCATGGGCACTTAATAAACCATAACCAGTCTGAATCTGGGACAGAACAAGTTTCAGTAGTGTTACCAAATCTCAGCCTTGAGCAAGCCATGTCAACACCAGTCTTTAACCATAAACCACAAAACAAAATCTCAAGCATGGTTCCAATCCCTAGGCAGGACAACACACATTCACATTAATGGACAGTTTAGTGTTTTTGGACTGTGGGAGAAAACAGGAGTACACCGTGGCCAGGGAAATAGTCCTGTATCTGAGATTTCAAAGCCTGCAGGTGCTCTGCTATGGCAGCAGCTCCAGTGATGGAAGTGTCCTTGCCCCTTTAGACAAAAAACTGGACAGATCCACAGTTGAACTACTCTTTTCCCCCACAGATACATTTTCTCAAGGTCTCCTCTTTTTTGTTTTACATGTGAAACATCTTTCAAAACCTCCAAACTCCATTACCTAAGACCCAAGACTTGCACTGGTATACACCCAGAGGAATGACCACTATAAAGCTTTAAACAAAACAGACTGTGTCAAAACAGCTTCATAGAGATAAACAGGAAATAGTGGAAACAATTATGAAAACTCTATGGAGACAGTTCAGATTCTGTCATAAAGCAGCTCTAACAGACAATAGTGTCATTATTTCGTTATCAGAGCTCCTCAAGTGAATGAACATGGTGAGATATTGATCGAGGAACGTCACAACAGCATTAGGTGAGAAAAGGAATAGATAATGTGACCTCTTATTCCAATGACAGTTATCAGACTAACCACTGGGAACCTTCATGGGACCAGCCATGTTTGTCAAGGGACCCAAATTATTATAACAACTTGAAATCTAACTAGACATCCAAAGGCAACCGACCTGCATATCCAAAAACAAGCAGTGTGGGTAACCAAGAGTGGAACCCTCGTTTGCGCTGACTGTCAGAAGACAAGAAACAAGTAATAAGGCAATTCCTCAAGAGCAAGCTGAGCACAGATGATCAGATAGATGAGTCATGCTTGTGACTAGCAAAGAAATGGAAGACCGACCAGTGATCATCTGGTATAACCTCATGGTGAAGATAACCACCTGATATGAAGGGTAATATAGTTTTGTCAGGTGAGGAATCATCAACATAAAAGTGAAAACTAATCCTGTGGTTCCTGATAATTCCCCCAGAGGATGCAAATGCTAGGAGAAAAGCACCTAACACAGAAATCTAATAGGACCTAACACTGAGCCCTGGTGCAACCCATTTTAATCAAAGGATAAGTTCACCTAAAAAAAATTACAATTCTGCAATTAATTACTCATGTCATTCCAAACCAATAAAAACCCATGAGATCTTCATTCATCTGTGTAACACAAACTAAGATATTTTGATTAAATCTAAGAGCTTTCTGACCTGCATAGACAGCAATGTAACTACAATGTTTAAGGCCCAGAAAGGTAGTAAGAACATCAGTAAAATAGTCCATGTGACATCAGTGGTTCATCTGTAATTTCATAAAGCTAAGAGAACACTGTTTTTGTGTGCAAGGAAAACAAAAAGAAACACTTTATTAAAAAATGTATTCTCTTCCGTGTCAGTCTTCGACAGGCATTCACAATAGTACCACAACGCATGCATGTGGTGTTGGTGATGCAGGTTTGCATTTCAGTTGGATCTTGGCGAACTAAAAAATGCCAAATGCCATCAGATAATGCTACGAGGACAATTGACATAATCTCTTAGAGGGCAAAAAGCAAGTCTCTATCTATCCTGGGAAGAACAGGATTTCTCATTGGTCCACAAGATGTTGGAAATAACTGCCATTCACCTATCTTGAAATTCATTCCTAGTGCGACAAGGTTAATCTCTAAGAAGCAAACCTATTCATCTCTGTTCTAGATCAGAGAGCACTTTCTGAACCCATTTCAAAGCCTCTTCTGTGTGTTACAGATTTCTAGGATTGTCTTGGTGCTCCAAGAGATGAGCATCACACAGCACTTCATGATCCCGCTGTTTTGTTGCTTAGCACAATGAACAGAAGATGTCTTTGCCACCAGACTGCTCATTACATTGAATGTATATATTACTTACATCTTTCCAAAGACTTTGACATTAGTGTATATTGTCAGTATCTAATATGCTTTAGATGTTGTAAAGCTGATGTCAGTTAATGACAACCTTTCATTTGTTTGGTTCTTAATCACTTGCATTCTGTTCTTACTAACAAGGATTATCATGACAGGCACATTAAACACAGGAAGTGAACACAGGGAACAATAAGTACAAGGAACACACTTCACAATAAAAGTCCAAAGACAAACACATAGAATCTACACATTGAGGGAGATGGCAGGGGAGAGCAGTAGGGAGAGTGACGGGCCTGGACCAGAATATGGGAGAAGACCTGGGTTTTGGGAGTTGCAGTAGATGCTGTCACAAAAGACATGTCTCGGGAAAGCTGAGGAGCACAAAATAGGAACAGAACAGGATTACGAACTAAAAGTTGGGGCTTGCCTTCTCTCTGTATCTTTGCCTTATCTAAGGGCAAAATACATTGTTTATGTTGTCCAAAGAAACCCAGTCACACTGAAGTGAAACTTTTCTTTTGTGATGAGTGGAAAGAGGGTTTAGAATGCTATCCTATCTGCCTGCTGTCCACTACGATAGGAATCAATCAGGTAGCAACCTCAATGAGGAGAGTAAGTATTTGGCAGGAAATCAGATGTTGTCCATTTCCTGCCCTTATTGAATGCATGAAGTTTCTTCTCTCTTCTTTTTACAAGGCACATTCTGTCCTCATTTTGTGACTGACATTTTTTAAGCTTCAGTTTGGTCATCAATGATTTTAGTGAAAGTTTTAGTTTGATCTGATCCAGAAATGGTTAACTTGTTCATCTGGGAGATGTATGGATGTGGAAAGCATGAAAAATTACTGTTGAGAAATTTACACTATGGTGTTGTTGGAAGCCTTTGTGCATTTTGGATTGAAAGGGGTGGTGTAGAAATGATCCAATCGACAGTAAAAAATAATCAATTACCTGGATTATTTACTCAATTTATTTGCACATGTTTTAATACATGTTTTATGTCATACAAACATGTTTGTTTGTTTATGTATCTTATGTCTTACTGGTCAGTAAAGAGTAAATACTGAATATCTGCTCAATGTTTACTTAAAAAAAAAAAGAGATATACTGACATATGCACACATCCGCTTTCTTTTTAGATATGCCATGAAGGACAATTATACTCGCATAGCTCCAGCAACATTATTGTGGTGGCTTTCTCTGGTTCAGAATACAGGAACTTGGCCCTGTACATGCTTTGAAGTTTTGTGTGGAATTAATGTAATGCACATGTACATGAATAATCATCCAGACTGCAGTGTTAAGGATTCATATCAGAACTTTTAAAATCTGAAATTGTATTGGATTCATTGTGATCAACCATTGTGAAAATTAGTGCACATGAACATACCTAATGCTTATTTTCTGCCATCTTCTCGTTTCAAGTCTGAAATCTGATAACATGTATCCTTTGCAATCCAGAACAACTCTTTTTCTTCATACTAACCTCTTTAAAAACTTACTGACCGTCCCCACACAGCAAAATCCCCAGTGTTAATTTAACACTCTGAGTGTGGACACATATAAACACTGAAGCGGTGTTAAAAGTAACACTGAAGCAGAGTTGAAGTTAATGAGGTAATTAAGAAGTTAATTGAGTTGTGATTGACCATTATTGAAGACACCTGATGTTAACAAGCAGAATCACCAACTGAGAAAAATCACAATTTGTGTGTCACCATTATAGTGGTCAGTGTTTGCTTTAGCTGGGATCTTGACCCTTCAGTTATTATCTTTAGATTTTATGTGGCTGTGGTGACTGAATTATATCATACAGACAGACCACAGCAAAGGCAATCATGTGTGCCATTGATTGTGATTTGAGCTATTTGTTATAGAGTGACCTGAATGCCTGAGTTTAAGTTTCTTTACTGCATACATAAATTAAGTGAAAAAGAAAAGTAAGCAACCCAGCATTTCTGACATAGTATGACATGTTTTTAATAGTTAGTTCAACGTAAAGAAAAAAGTAATCTTTTGTTTGGACACACAGACATCAGGAATCAGCGTGAGCATCACAACAACGGTGACCATCAAAAAAAGCATGTTGTAGCCAATAAAAACTCATCCATGGCTCCCATCATGCATTGCAGCATGAATAAATTATGAGCTGAACAGTCTTTTTAACTTTTTATTCTAACTATATTTTATATTTGTTGTTTTTTTTATGTTCATTTTTTTTGTATCTAGTTTTGTGATGTTCAGAGTTGGTCTGTTTATCTGAATATGTTGTTTGTCACCATTGTTGAGATTCATACGTTGATTATTGTTATCTGTGTGTGCCTAAAATTAGAATTCTTTAATTAAAAAAAATCAGAATCACTTGCAAGAGATACCTACAAAATGTATAGAAAATACATATTTTTTTCATTGTGGAATCAAAGCTGTGACAATCAATAATGGAAGTTTTACTTTGAGAAAAGAATGTAAATGAGTTCAGTGATTCATGTCAAACAACGATTAATTTAAAACATAATCATCAACACGCAATGATTTTTGCTCTTGGTTTGACAAACAAACTTTAAAAGTAAAAAGTTACAAGCCAAGATCCCAGCTAAAGCAAACACTGAACACTATAATGGTGATACACAAATTGTAATTTTCTCAGTTGGTGATTCTGCTTGTTAACATCAGGTGTCTTCAATAATGGTCAATCATAACTCAATTAACTTCTTAATTATCTCATTAACTTCAACTCTGCTTCAGTGTTACTTTTAACACTGCTTCAGTGTTTATATGAGTCCACACTCAGAGTGTTAAATTAACACTGGGGATTTTGCTGTGCAGTGAGAGATTTTGACAGATTTATTTTCTAAGAATGTCTTTTCTGTTATATTCACTTGCTCTCTATAAGTGTCCTTGTGTTCGGTTTCTGTTCAACGTGTCAGCTGTTAGCATAAATAATATTTACATGTAAATGTTTTATGTATTTATAGAAGAACACCGGCATGTATAGAGAAAATAATAGACAGATTCAACAAGCCAGACGAAGGAGATTGAGATAAAGAGAAGCAGAGTCTGTCTTCTCTGTTCATCTTGTCTGAAGTATATCAGACAGAGCTTCCCAAGGTCTGTAAATTCATTACGGCACTGTATCTTTGAAATAGGCGCATTATAAAGGGCACAGGCTGTGGACTGTAGTCAGAGTTGAATTGCTAAGCAGTAGCCTGAGGGCAGAGAGCAGCTCTCCAGTAAAGGTATGACCAGCCAGTACTGCAGGCACCAGACTCTCCTGAGAGCCCTAGCAGCACACCGACACAGGTGTGTGTGTGTGTGTGTGTGTGTGTGAAGATGTCATGTGATAACACAGTATAACTGTATAATAGTTCTTAGAACAATCATTGTGCTGTCTCTTGTCTGTTCCATTAATAATTTATAAATCTGATTCTAATGTATTTAAAATAAATAATTTTAACATGCTTTAGGGTTAAGTCTGTTAGGTTAACGCTTGAATTCCTTCTAGTGACTCGAAACTGACAGTGGATGAAACTAGTTACTCTTGTCAGTTGTCTTTGCTTCAGTACATGATAATTCAACAAATGCAAGTATAAGAAATAAAGCATCCTTCGATAATGGGACAATTCTTTGAACTATTATTCCCCCAGTGCAAATAAATGAAGTTACATTTACATAATGGGTTGATTTTAATCAGTGGTTAAATACAAAAATAATTAGGTAAAAAAATTTAACTGTTCCACATTTCTTTCTTTCTTTCTCTCTTTAATGTTTTGCTTTATGGAGCACATAATAATTTAGTTAACCATCTCAAAGATTTTGTTAAGAAATCATGTTGTACTGTGCATCAGCTTTACAGAAAGCAACAGTACAGGAATGAACAAAACTGCATTAACACAACACAGAATAAATGTAGGTATTTGAGCTCAAATTAAATCTTCATTAGCTAAGAAGCAGTGAGCGGTTTTGTCTAAGGAAAAACACAATTCATTTATGAATAACAAGCAGAACAGATTTCTGTGCAATATGAATTTAATGGCATAATTTAGTTTACCTGAGGATCAGTTTATGCTTGTTTCATGCATGATGCCCCGATGTCTGCTATCTTTAATTTATTTTGCAATCCAATTCTGTTATGCTCTGAATATTTACTGCTTAAATGAATTGCATTTGTAATATCTCTAAACAGTTAAAAACAGCGTAAAAATACATCAATTAAAGACACCCACTTGATGGATTGATTTACTTTTCTTACTTTTATTGATGTCATAATTGAAGAATACATCATCAAAGATGTTATTGTTTTGCTTTCTGGTTAAATTCCTTAACTTCATTCCTTTTTATTTAATACTGACTTTGGTGCAAATCAACTAAATGAGAGTCTCAAGATGATTCATCGGCTGTTATAGAGTGCTTTGCTGTGATGCCATCTCCATTTCCTTGTTTACATAATGCTCCTGGGAAGAGAGGACATACATGTCTATATTTGCATTATATTTGTGCACACATACACACACACACATGCAAAATCATTTTTGGGCGTTGGTATTTCAGCATGATGCCCATCTATCTTTCTGACATCTAACCCAATCCCTGGAGGGTAACTGAATTTAATCCTGAACATTAGATAAGCACCCTCTGCCTGAGCGTATAAACGTGTGGTGTGTGTGTGTGTGTGTGTGTGTGGTTGAGGTGACTCCCAACAACAGGTTTTGACTGGAACTTCTCTTTGTCTATCTGTCTCTCTCGCTCCTAAGGGACAGACAGGAATTGTCTTGGCACTGGATCATGAAGGTAAGCATGGCAATTTAGGTCTATTTTAAAACATATGCACCCTGTTCTAGAAATATAATGGTTATATTCTTTATATCTTTGAATGTCATTTTGATATATATATATATATATATATATATATATATATATATATATATATATATATATATATATATATATATATATATATATACACAATGTTCTGAAATATTTGAGCATTTGATTAAATATTTTTAATTTACAGACTCTAAAATGGTCAATGTGGTATATTCATCAACTTAAAAAAGATTCAAATCTTTTTCTTTAGTAGTGTCACATCTGTATTCTGTGTCGGTTTTGTTTTCCTTGTGTTACCTGTCTGTTTCCTTTGTTCCTGTTTTCCCTCCTGTCTTCCCTCATCAGGCCATCCAAGATGTAGATGACTTCTGTCTTCAGTAGAGCAGTAAAGAAGATTTTTAGCTGAAACCGTGGTCCTTGGTGATGCATAAAATGCAAGTCAGCTGCTGGCCATTTTTGAAGAATTAAAAAAGCACATCAAGGAGGCACACAGAATGAATACCCATGGCTTCTGATGATATCTTGAGGTCTTATGAAGTGAAAAAATCAGTCTCTGCAATAAACTGGTAGATGTTCAGCTACACTGTACACCATTACTGTACACTCTGTTGGCAGCCATTTAAGAGTAACTATGTTTTCTGTCTTTTTATTTTACTTTCTTTATTTTTTCATATTATTGTAGATGTTGTACCAGTGGCAAACTATTTTAGACTCTTGAAAGCATGAAATTGACTATTTTCCTTGTTCTCTACCTTAGACAATTGGTTAGACAAAATAAACGTCCCTAGAAAAAAAAAAGGCAAATAGATTCGCTATATTATATCATTTAGATAATTTCACTTAGATTCAATAATTGCTTATAGAATATTTTCATAGCGATAGATGCTATTTACACTAAGTGAAAAAAAAAATTCTTTGTCGTAAATAATTGTTATGCTTTTTATAACACTTAGTGGCAGATATTTGCACCTTAGTATTGTAGTACATTACAAGACAGTATGCAATAATAACATATTGAGTCTAAATGATCATTTTTATTAAAATTATTAACTTATTTGAAAAGGGTGGAGAACGAGTCCAGCTAAAGGCGGATTCAATCTCGGGTCAGTCACATTAAAAAGTCAGTGCTAAAACACTTTACTACCTACACCACAGGAACTGTCTTCTAACAACTGTCTTTTGTAAACTTGTTTAGTGCGTCCACACATTGGTGGGAGGAGTTATAGCTATATGACAATAGCTTTTGCCAACAAGGGGCTGTTTGCAGTTAGCATAAATAGACACTGCGGAGAATAAATAAATAAATAAAATGACGCAAAAGATGGCAGTGTCTGGTTTGGGTACTTCTGAGGGCCCCTATACTAGTAATTTGCCTACAGTTAAGTTCTCTTGCTTTAACATACAAAATGTCACCATTGCTTCTCTCTCTTTCCATTCTGTCATTACTCGTGTCTGAATGGTAATTATTATGAACCCTGTCCATTTTATCACATACTGTTTCCATCAAACATTATATTTATCTTATTTGTTCTTTGACAACTGCTTATTAGCTTCCATTTCTGAGCCGTGATGAGGTGTGTGTTTTTGTGTTGTTGACATGGAGAAGTTGTCTGGACTAGTCCCTGGTGCCAAATGCCAAATGACAATGACTGGCAAAAGCTAACTAACTACTGAATCAGAGGTAAACAATAATGATGACAAACTACTATACTGGTGGAAAGCCATGCAGGTGTGCATGTGATTGCACTATAATAGATAAAGTGTCATAAAGCTTGAATTTTCACAACTGAGATGATATTTATTCCATTAAAAATAATTTCCCTCCAAAATCATCATGTTCACTAAAGCAAATACTAATAAATAAATCCAAAAAAATCCATGTCATGGTTTTATTAGTTCAGCTTGTCACAGAAATTGTTTTTAACTTTTTTTTTAATAATGACAATGTATGCAAAAACACTTGTACATGCTGTCCTATAGCTCCCTGTACTGCGCTGGCCCCAGGTTATGGTCACAAAGGCATTGAATCAGCTCTGACACCTGCAGTCTTCACAGCGGTATCTGTTCGGGTCGTACGCTGTGTGAAGTCATGCTAATAACAGCACGAGTCTGTCAATCACACAGACGGCAGACATGCACAACTTAAAAGCACTAATTGCTGTTTTTGTTCTGTGGTTTTCCAAAGTGTGCTGTTGAACTTGTCATTGGAGCGCTTTGAAACAGAACACCGTCTCTATTTTGAGAGGCTTGTTTTGTTGATCTGAATGTCACTGTGATGAATAATCAACACTAAATATACATTTCTCGTACTAAATATTTTAGCTGATGATGAGTGAGATTGTGATGTGTGAAGCTTATTTGGATGTTATTTAGCTGTAAGAATTTATTCAACTTTAATTGTTTCTCTATATCACTCACAACGGATTGGCAACTGACATTTCACATCCCGTGTGGCTGGAAACAACAATTCCCCTCAGTAATGAAGAGACGTAAAATTACATTTCAGCATTATTGATTTTTATTTTATAGTAAATGGCAGGCTAACAAACCACTGGTCCTGCTGACTAGCGTGTAAACATTTATCCAATAAACACACTTAAAGAAGTCCAGAGACCTGATAGTCTCCTGGCAAAATAGCAGCAAAATCAATCCTAATTCAATCAGAGGCAGCAAAACAAATCCAGCCATATTGTTTTCTGTGAAACCCCTCAGGGAGAGGAGGAGAGACAAGCCCAGGGAACTCCCACAGAAACCAAACTAACTTATCTATCTTATTACACACCAAATCATGATGAAGCTTATTTTAAGCATTTCTCTTCTATTTCATATTCTCTTCTGCATGCTTATGACACTTAATATCCATAAAAATATATATATATATATTTTGTATTTTACTATAAATCAATCAGTTTTTTTCTCATTCATGACTTTAACAATAGCAGATGAGGATGAAGTGTGAATTGAAATTCATTATGGTTGTCCGTGTTTATATTGATTTTTAAAAGAGTCTCTCCACTCCAAAAACATGTGCTTGACACTGACATAAGACCAAAACGACAACTTGTGGAATGTTCTACTATATAATGTAATAGTGTGGATAAGCACCGCCTCCTCAGAAGAAGATCAATGCCTGCTTCTACATCACTGTGTTAAGCTCCGCCCCCTGATTCTACATCACTGCCTGTTTAGCTCCACAATTCGATGGAGGATTTTCAGAAAGATTGAAACTTAAAAGACGATGCTGTGAGACTATATTGTATCCAACAGTAATGTTGCAACACAAGTGTGAGTAACTGTTTTCACTAAGTGGTCACTATTGCTTTGTCTGTTATTACAGATTTGATATGTACTGAGTATTTATGTGTTTTTGTCCTAAATCACAGCAGTGTCCATCTATGAGGAATGTACACTGTCAAACATACACATATTAGCCAATCGTAGCAGTGGGTGTTTACTTCCGAGTCCGAATCCTCCACATCTATTCAGATCGAGCTTTCTTATGAAGGGGTCAAAAACAGGACAGAAAATAGTCTGTTACTACTGTTAAATTGTTTTTTGATGTAAAAATCTTGATAACATTATAACGGGAACTCAGAGAACAGTGCAACATAAAATCAAAGGCATTTCATGACCACTTTAAATGTCACTTTTCTCTTGGCTACGTGTTCATTATTTGTGTTCATTATGTCTTTACCAGCTGAATATTGGCATTTGGTACTGTATGTATTGTCCGGGACCGTTCTGTCCTCTTCTATGCAGTGCAAACACCTCAACCCTAACCACCAAACTCATTCTTAATGTTTTGACCGAGACTGCCATTAAATTTCTTTAGGACCTCAGGACACAGCCGCTATGGACAAAGATGCAACAGTACAGCAGAGGTTAAGCTCGAGCAAAACCGTGCATATTTCCTATGGCTGCGTTCTAGCTGCAAAGGACTCCAGCATTGACTGACACCTTCTGGCTCTTACAGTTCCTTCAAAAGCACAGCCTATAGTCCTCAAAGGAGCCGTGCACCAGCAGTGTTTGACCCACACAGCTCCTCAGTAACACAGCCAGTGTGCAAAGGATCTTGTGTCCACTCATCTGACCCAGCTGACCCTTTCTGGCACAACAGAAGTTCAGCATTCTCCGGCCTATTGTGAAACGACTGTGCCATGCCCTCTGCTTCACTGGTGGACCGTGTGGAAGGTACATATACATTTACCAAAATGATTACCTTGGCAAGTTGTTTATACTTGCAGTCATGTTTATATAACTTGCTTTGTAAGTATTAGATTATGTAATGATAAATAATAATTTATTTATTGTCATCAAGTGGTTTCCCATAAGAAGTGTTACCATATAATAGTCTTCCATTGCTTCCATCAATTTAACAGCATTGCTTTTGCCCATTCACATCTTTACCATGCAGTGCATACTAAAATGTATACAGCAACAAAAAAAAAAAAAGTATTGTTATGAAAACAATATTTCTTAATGTTCTCTGAATGTTTGAAAATTCCAGTTTTTTTCTTAATTTATTTATTTTTTTAATGTTTTCTCCTGGTTATTTGAACGTTAAGGGAACATTCCGTTTTATAATTTTGCAACATTATGGGGAGTGTTGGGGAAAATTACTTTAAATTATAAAAGATAATGCATTACATTATTGCGTTACTTCCTTAAAAGTAGCTGATTACGTTACTTAGTTATGTTATTTTTGCATTACTTTTGAAATCTGGGCTGGGCTTGCTTGTTTGCTTTTCATATAAAAAGTTCTATTTTTGTCAAATGTAAAAGCCCTTTCACACTAAAAGCCTGAGGCTGAAGGAAATGTAAATTCACGTCTGTACAGTAGAACACAGAAGAAAGTTCAACACTCCTCAGCAATTAAAATGAAGAAATGTTAGTTTATCTTGTGTAATTTTTGCTTAGTGTGGTTGAATTAGATCATTGAAGGTCAGCAGCAAATTGCTTAATTAAATGGGATTAAATACATAAAGAATATTTGTACTATTTAACAAATTAAATTATTGCAGCTTTGAGTCATATTCTTGAGTTTTTTTTTTTTTTTTTGTGAGTGAGTGAGATGAATTAATTCATGTTCATATTTATTCTAGAACTAAAGTAACATCTTTCTCCTGATTTCTCTCAACATGGGGACAGGAGAGCTGTCAATCAATAAATGGGGAAAAAGAGGGAACTGGTGTTACTTATTTGAAAAAGTAACTAAGATATGTTCTTGTAAATGAAAAAGTAATGCATTACTTTACTAGTTACTTGAAAAAGTAATCTGATTATCTAACTTTTGTTACTTGTTATGCGTTACCCCCAACACTGATTATGGGAATGTTAGTTTTGCATGCTCCCTGAATCTTCTGAAACAAAGAGTAACATTTAAAAAACATTAGATGAACTAAAAGGTTTCTGAAAAGGTTTCCAGGAATGATGTATAAATGATGTTTTTGTGAACATCTGACAATGGTTAACATCAGAACTTCTTATCAGAATGTTAGCCTGCTAGTTCTGAGAATGTTCCCTGTTACCTGATTGGTCAGTCATTTGTTTGTTTCCTTGTATATCTATTGTTAACCACGTCTTCCTTGTGTTGATCAGTTAACTGAAGTCTCAAAAAAAACTTTCAGATATGTATGTTACCAACAGCTTCCAGTTTACACAGACTTGAACAGCCACTTTTTGACTAATGTTAAGATGAAGCTCCTCAGCTGATGTGTCCCGGGGTAAAAGAACGGAGGGGTCATCTGATACACTTAAAACCACTCCTTAAGCGACGTGTGATCACTTGAGTACCAATCACTACACCACATAAGAAACCTCACAGAATCCACGCTGTCTTCTGCGGTGCAAAGTGTGTGTGTGTTTGTGTGTGTGTGTGTGTGTGTGTGTGTGTGCACATCAGACACATGTGTTTCCCGTATGAGGACCTTGCAAAAAAGCTGCATTTGGCCCTAGTCAGTGATGTATTATTAATTGTTGTGCTTAGTTTGTTGAGTGTGTGTGTGTTTTGGTTTTGGGGTGTGTGTTGGGGGTGTTGATGGGGTTTCAAGGAGTCAAGGAGATGGGAGTCCTCAGGGCTGTCTGGCAAACTTTTTTCCCTGAGCAGGGGGAGCGGGGTGAGGAGAGAGAGATAGAGAGACAGAAGAGGGAGACAGGGAAACCTGGGAGAGACGTGGAAGTTGGGTAAGGTTTGGCCTCTGGCAGGTGCCTCTGACATGGCACTGTTCACCCCCCACCTCCACATCCGTGCAGCTGAACCTGGGATAACAATATGCATGTGTGGGATTGTCTGTGTTGATTAGAACAACCCACTAACATTAACATTTAAGAGAAAGCTGGGTAATAACTGATTACATGTGGTCTGGATAATGTAATTAAATTTGGTAACACTCGAAAAGGGAACAATTCTCAATATTAACTAGTTGTTTATTAGCATATATGTGATTATGATATGATTATGTGGCCAAGGGGAAGAGTATAAATGGTGAACAGAATCAGGCCAAGAACCGAGCCTTGAGGGACACCACAAGTGACTGTATGCGTCTGAGACTTTACACCTCCCAATTACCTTACTAACTATTAATAAGCAACCAATTAGGAGTTTATTGAGGAAAAAAGAATAGTTAATGGTTTGTTAATAGCGAGAATTGAACCGTAAAATAAAGTGTAACATTAAATTCTGAAAATTAAGTACTTGTTATAAGATTATATTACATTTTAAAATACTTATAATCCAGTGGCGTCCATGGGTGTTCATAAATGAGGAGGCAAATTTCACACTTTATTTATTTATTTATAATTACATGTAAATTAATTTCCCAGTCTTGGTTAAATAAACATTACTTTAAAAAATATATATACATTTTACGTTTATTCCAAAAAAGTAACTCAAGGCAGCAACAATTTAGACACAATATTTTATTTATGAGCTGATGTTCAGCTGTTCTTTGTCATAAATAGTTCAGTAAATATTGGTCACTGACGCAGAGATGTGCCTTTAATTGTAATCAGCTGATTTCTTATTAAAAAAACAACAGATCATGCTGTCAGGCCATTTGATTTTGCCTTGACAAAGTGGTGATATAAAAGTGTGTGTATTGCTTACAGTTAATTAATTAGATTTCCCATTATTGCCATTATATTGTTCGGTGAGTCACTGTAGAAAGAGGTGGGATTTATCATAAGAACCAATCACAGCCGATCAGAGCCAGTCATATCCAATCATACTGCGATGCAGGCATTGCCTCCTCTTACGTGACTTTTCTCCACTGATTCATTCTTTCTCAACTCACTGCACACTATGGGGGGTCTGTTAAAACTCAATGGGCTCCGGGGAGGTGAGAGAGACACGGGCTCCCACTGTAACCTTACCTGCTGGTGTAGCTGTTGAACAGTTTAACTTTAGAAAAGTGAGTGATTTATATGCTTTTTATGTAATATTTGTATAGTTTTAATTTTGTACTTTGATTTTTTTTACCATCAATTTTTGGAGGAGGCACTGTCTCCCTTGCCTTCTTGGAGGAAGTGCCCCTGTCAAAAATCTGACTACAGTTACAATTATTTGATTTTTTTTACAGATGAACACACTGGCACCAGATTGTCTACACAGAAACAGATCAACTCCTACATTTTCATCATCGCCTCTTTGGTTCACGCAAGTAACCAAGCTGAAGTGCAAGTCCAGGTTACAAAAAAGTACACTTCCATAATGTAGATTTTTTTTTTTTTTTTGCTCACTGATTTTGTAATTAATATACTACAAATTATTATTTAGTAATTCTTAAAATAAACTAAATATTGTGTGCCCAGCTGTGTTATTTTTGGACACTATGAATATGAACTAACATATGCTTTTAACATACTATCTATGTATTAAAGAAATATGATTTATTTACTAATAATAATATTTACCACTTGTAGTACAATTGAAACCATCTTGCATTCACTAGTACACTCAATGGTATTACAAGTGGTGAATAAATACATTTTTATATTATGGAACAGTACTTTTTTTAACCTTGGAGCTCCTGTTATAATCAATAAAGCTGTCTATACTACACAATGAATCTGTATTTAATGTGTTTGGTGAGAGTGCAGGCCAACTGAAATGAGATAAATCCACACAATACACGACAGAGCCCCAGCCCACCAGTGAGCCTAACCTCCTTCACTTTTACCTTCTGTCCTGAGATATTAACTGATATTAACTATGCTCTAATACACCCTAAAATACAACTATTCATCCTTCTGTAATAAACTTAAGTTGCAATTAAATTGCTGAGATTGGTGTTTTTGAGTGGCTTAGTTTTTTTACTTATGGGCTTTGTATGTTGCAGTGGTTGGTTAACAGATTTCAACTTATCCTTTCAATATTTACTGTGTCAAAATTATGTATCTTATATTTTTTCAAAAATCAATTTGTGGCATCATTTCAGGCACACCAAACACACTTAAGGAGACACCAAGAGCATGCTTGACATGCAATATGAGGCGTGTGATGTGTGATGAAAACAAGGAAAAATCTCTGTAAATATCTTTTTTTGTGATCAATACGTTTGTGTATAATTTCAAGTCAAGCTGTAATTCTGTGTAAAATATTATTACATAAAATACTAATTTCCCCTGTTATTTTCATCAAGGATTGATGTTAAACACAATACATCATTTTGGGCTCCATTTTTTAAATATATCCATAAAAATGGTTAAAACATAAACATGCTTTATATAACCATATTTTATAAAAAAATAAAAATAAAAAATAAATTGACAGATGTCATGATTACGTTTGAAGAAATTTTGATTTGCACAGCGTCTCTAAAGGACATTTTATGGATGTGTTTATCATTAGACATTAAATAAGCAGTGAGAATGAAAGTGTGGTATATGATATAACAACTAAATGTTTTTGTTACATAAAGCAAACCTTGAAAGCTGACTGACTCACTGATCTCTAAATATATTGTAGATATGGTCATTAAGATCACAGATGACAACCCTGGAAGAACTAAAGAACTAGTGCACGTTACTGAACTCAAATTAATTTATTAAACAAAAATGTTTTTTATCAAGGGGCAGAACTCTTCAAGTGAACTTAAATAATTAAATCTTTGCAATATTCCTTTTGTTACATTATCACTAAGAAACAGTAAAGTTTTAAATATTGAATAATCACAATTAAATAATCACTAGCATCTAATTAAATATTCAGTATTGATTTATACCAATAAATGTGATCCCAAGATGTCACTATTAGAGGGAAGTCATATCATATTTACTACAGTTGAGGCTCTGCTTAAACCCCGTTCAGCAGCAAAAGCAACAGTATTTTGTGTTCTCCTTTGTAACTTTAATTATTTTTATCTTGTGCAATCTTGATATTAATCATTTTTGGATGTTTTCCATTTAAACACAGTTATTCCTTTCAAAAGTAGCTATATGTTTAGCTGCAAGAAGACTTATTCAGCGTCAACAACAAGCCATGACATCTGCTAATTTCCTTCATAAATGTTACTAGGCAACCAGCAGTTGGAATGTGTACTAACGAGTGGACTCTCTGGGGACCGTCGGCACACAGTGACGGCGCTGCTGAGGCCTCCTAATATCTAGCACAGGCCTTGCCTTGAAGCATTGCTGTGGATGCTTTACATAAACCTAATAATGCACTAATAACTACGCATTGCCTATAAAGTGTCTGTTATAATCATCTTAGTAAGCTATAAGAACACTCATAAATTAAAATGATTTCCTAATGATGTGTTTTGAAAGTGTTTAGAACTTTCTGTCACAAAATCAATTTCGGAACACTCGTAACATTGATTTAACAAAACCATCTTTATTACAATTATATATCATGCCAGGCAAGATTTTGATTTATTATTCTAATTAAAAGAAACATTCAGTCTGAAATGCTAAATGTATTATATTTATCAATTTTACACACTCTGGAAGCTAAGTTATTACAAAAAAAAAAAAAAAAAGACTTCTGTGCCTCGCTCAAAGCACTTTCTTGACAAACTTTTGTCTAAAAAGCATAAACATGTTTGATTCGGTGCATACAAAAGCCTTTTGACTTTGATTCCACCTGAACGCCACGTTAAAACTTCCCCAACTTTTTGCATTGCTTAATGAATTACTAAAAAGTATGAGGTGTAACTTTGAACAACTTTGAAAAGTAGCAACCAAAATGCAACTAATTGAAACGCTCTTATTAGAAGTTCCTATATAATTCCTTTCTTTACAGGTCTGCTTTCTGAGAACGAGACACAGCTCATAGGCTGCACCTTGGGTTATGTCTATCTTTGAGTTTTTTTCCCATCTTTTCCCAAAAAAAGAACATTATGCTGATAGATATTTCATTTCACAGCCCTGTGACTGCAAGCGATCCTTATGCTAATCTGTGAAATGTTAACATTTGAATTATTTTAAAATGTTAAGATCTCCCCCCCCACCCCCCAAACTCCAAGGGAAAAATGGGTCTGAGTTCACCCCTTTCTCCTTCCATCTCCCTCATTCTCTTTTTTCTCCGTTGCGTTAGATAGAGAGTAACCTTTCAGGGGGTGTCGCGCCCCGGGGTATCTATTCAATACCACTGTGCCCAGGCAGGCGGGCTTCTCTCTTTTCGTCTCTCTTTCTTACCTCAGGAAAAAGAGCGGGGAGAAAAAAAAGTGGGGAGGAATGTTTATTAACACCTCCGCCGGCTCACTTGGCCCCGCTGGGGTGACCTGATTATCGCCTGTCTGTAATTATGCTGAAACCAGAGGTGTGCTGCTTTTCATGTGGGGGTCCTGATTAGGGAGGCGAGGCGTTCTCGGCGTCTACCCAAGAGCCTTGATGAGTATTAACACAGGAGTCCTGTTGTTTGTGCAGCTTTGTTGTTAGGTATATATGCTCGTCAGGCAGATGATACCTAAGGCGGGAACTTTGAGCGTCGGAGGGTGCAGGTGGAGTGAAAGGTATTATTGTGCTGTTTTTTTAGGTTTTATTTTGTTTTGTATGCTCCTGCACCGTGAGCTCCTTTGTCTGCCGCTGTTTTGTGAAAACAGAAAATCAAATAGCAGATGGAACTTTGCCAAAATTCCAATGCCGCAGCAAACAAAGAGCGAAACTTTGTGCGTGTCTGAGACGGGTTTAATGCGGGCGAGAGCCACCGAACAGAGAGGTGTGTTCAAGTGTGTTGATCAAACCATGCGTGTTTGTCTGTATGAAATCTTGATAGTGTGGTTATCAGGCAGTGTAGATTTATAGTTCATATATGTGTGCCACGGAGTTATTGACATTATATTGCCCATACTGTTTTATCTTTTTTCATTCCTGAAGAATGTATGATTCATTTTAACTGTGAATCTGTGTTAAAGTCTAATTCTCCTAAACACTCTCTCACATGTGAGTCCTAGTGTGGTGAGAGTGCAGGCCGTGTTGTAACTCCAGTGCGCTTGCCAGACATGTGCTGCCATCTACTGGCCTTTGAGCCAAAGGACACTGTTTCTGAATGGATTAACATGTTGATATTCCTGTTCTGAATCAGTGTTAACTAACCTTGCTTTGGACCCAATCTGGTTAATAAATCCAGTAATTACGATATCAGATGTAAATGTCACAGTTTTTAAAAAAGGCTGAAAGTTTTGAAGTACTCAAAGGTTTAGATCAGTCTCTTCTGCTCACCAATGCTGCATTTATTTACAAAATACTGTTTTTTTTTTTTATAAATACATTTTCAATGTGGACATATTTTAAAATGTAATTGATTGCTTGGATAAAGCTGAATTTTCAGCATCATTACTCCTTCAATGTCACATGATCCTTTAAAAAATGATTACTACTGATCATACAGTAGTCAGGGTTACATTTTTGTAAAAACTAAAAATTAAAGGTTGTTAATAGACCAGCAATGTCCTAGTAATCACTGATAAAACACCCTATGCTGCTACTGTTCACACAAAACTTTTGCAAATATGTTAACTGTGCCTCCAAATAAAGTCAGTTTTTTCAATGGCACAATTAATGTTGTTTTAAATCAGCTTCACACTAAATTGTGCTTTAATGTCTGACAGCCCCAAATGAGCAAGTGAAAAAATAATAATAATAAATAAATATAAGGTATTGAAGAGAAAAAAAAATCTTGAGAGGAAACATCCAACTCAGTGAGAAGAGTCCATTCCACCCTTACATTAAAATTAATGCATTTGTTATTATTTTATTCATAACACAATGTTTGTAATGCAAGTCGTGTGTTAAAAATATACACAATTCATCATATTTAAGGGTATTGTTTATATTGAGAGATTACACTGTAATACTGTACTCACATGTCACTGCTGGTTATATATGCTCTATATAATTGTGTATGTGACGAATACAAATCTTGAATCTTGAATCTATTATAATGATATTAATAATTTTTTAAGTACACCCTGAATTGATTTATGCATGAAAGAAGTTAGTGCAGAATCCCTCACTCTCTGGTTTATACAGACTGCATTTGGCAGTTCTGTGATGATTTCGTTTGAGATCCATCTTGAAGACTTATATGCAAGTGGTCCCTCGTTGTCTGGCTGATATTGGCTGTAGTTTACACAGTTGTCTTTTAATAATACAAATTATGATGTGGGATTTGGATATGATGACCTAGAGTTGGAGCTCATACCATTTCTAGTGATGCCAAACTTACGTACAGCATCAGGTAGCAACATGAAGATAAAATCATAGGACTGATAGGATTCCATTTTAATTAAAAAAAAATTTTTTTTGACCTGGTAAGAATCAATCCTGGTAAGTTCAGACCAATCTAGTTTCAAATTTATGAAAAGATGAACTAGCTTTTCTGTATCAGGCATTAGGCAGGCACTGACAACATGTTTCATTTTCTAAGGTAGAAGAGTGCTATTTTTATTTTTATTCATTCATTTTGGATAATTTTTATTAAAGCTACAAAAGTTCATGAGTTTATTCATCAGGGATCTGCATAATAAATGTACTGTGATTTTGTATGTTGATTACAGATTCATATGCTTTAATGGTGTTACAATAGAAATACATAATTCTGAGTCGGAGGATGTGGAAGTTCTGAGGAGAAGTCCCAGGTTGTCATCTAGAAAACATTACAACATGGTGAGAGCAAAGCACTTGAAACATCCAGTTCCTCTTCAGGAACTCAAACTGCATCATAATGCTTTGGGAACCAGTGGTGGACGAAGTACACAAATCAAGTGCTCGAGTAAAAGTACAGATACATATAATAAAATATTACTCCAGTAAGAGTAAAAGTACTCCTTTTTCAATTTTACTCAAGTGAAAGTACAAAAGTACTCGATTTTTCATGTACTTAAGTAAAAAAGTACTGAAAGATAGATGTTTGCAATTTTATATAGGCTACTTAATTTAATTTTATATTAGCACATAGTTTTTATAATCCTACTGCTCAAAATAACTGGGATTTTCCCAAAATAACCACTATATGAAGTCAAGATATATTTTTGTTGTTGATATGGGCTACGCTGATGAGAGTAATGTTCACTGTGATGTACATGAGAGAAAACAGAGATGACCATCTGATCTTCACCAGTAAGAACAAAGTATTTTAAAGTTTGTTGTTTTATAGAACATCAAAGTTACAGACCAAACGTTTGGACACACCTTCTCATTCAAAGAGTTTTCTTTATTTTCATGACTATGAAAATTGTAGAGTCACACTGAAGGCATCAAGGTCTATTTGACCAAGAAGGAGAGTGATGGGGTGCTGCGCCAGATGACCTGGCCTCCACAGTCACCGGACCTGAACCCAATCGAGATGGTTTAGGGGTGAGCTGGACCGCAGACAGAAGGCAAAAGGGCCAACAAGTGCTACACTGTAAAAAATTGTGCCGTTAAATAACAGTAATTTACTGGCAGCAGGGGTGCCAGCAAAGTACTGTTAATTTACAGCTCTCAACCATTAATTTACCACTCTTATTTTTTTTACAGTATTTTACCGTAAATTCTACCATGGAAATTAACTCCACTCCCACTGCTTCAAACAGATCAAGTTTAAAAACTAGCATTCCTACGATGTTAGTACTATGAACTTCTTTCATTTGAGTCCACTGAGAAGGAATATTTCTTAATATAAAACTGCAAACACTTAATGTGTAATAGTAAAGTAACTAAATGCATGACTTTTACTCAAATCACTGCAGCTCACATGTGTGTGCTTAACACAGAGATTACCATTGTATCAGGAGAATAAAAATGTACTGTCTTTATATAAAGCAGCAAAAAATCAGAATTTGTGGCTCATCATTGACTGAAGCACAGGCTCTACTCTACAGCACAATGGTGAACAACAAAACTTCATTAAACTAACAGATCTTTCTTGTGCAAACACACATTAATACAGTTGAGTTCAGTATTTACTCTCATTATCATTGTATGACTTTGCATACATTTTTTTGTATGGATGTTCACAAATATTTTAGTTAAATTAACTTTTTTTTCATTTTGTAAATCTGACATTTACATTTTACAGTATATTACTGTTTTTCCTTGACTTAACGGCAACAAACTGTAGAAAAACACTTTTTTTTCTGCTGCACTGTTACAAATCGCTGTAAAAAAACGGCCAAATTTTGACAGTAACATACTGTTTTTCATTAAAACGGTGCATTCTGGGTAATATTCATCATTTTCGAGAAGGTACACTGTAAAAAATTGTGCCGTTAAATAACAGTAATTTAATGGCAGCAGGGGCGCCAGTAAAGTACTGTTAATTTACAGCTTTCAACCATTAATTTATCACTCTTATTTTTTTTTAACAATATTTTACCGTAAATTAGTTTAAAAGCTAGCATTCCTACGATGTTAGTACTATGAACTTATTTCATTTGAATCCACTGAGAATGAATATTTCTTTATATAAACAGCAAACATTTAATGTGTAGTAGTAAAGAAACTAAATGCATGACTTTTACTCAAATCGCTGCAGTTCATTGTCAGCTATAGCACAGACGTATGTGCTGAAGTACTTAAAACAGAGATCATCACTGTATAAGTGATGGCTTATCATTGACTGAAGCACAGGCTCTACTCTCCAGAACAATGGTGAACAACAAAACTACATTAAACTAACATATCTCTCTTGTGCAAACACACATTAATACAGTTGAGTTCAGTATTTACTCTCATTATCAGTGTATGACTTTGCATAAATTTTTTTCCTATTGATGTTCACAAATATTTTAGTTAAATTAACTTTTTTATCATTTGGTAAATCTGACATTTACAAAAAACAGTATATTACTGTTTTCCTTGACTCAACGGCAACAAATTGTACACTGTTAAAAATCGCTGTAAAAAAACGGCCAAATTTTGACAGTAACATACTGTTTTTCATTAAAACGGTGCATTCTGGGTAATATTCATCATTTCGAGAAGGTAGCTTGCTGCTATATATCATAAATTAACAACGTTCAAAGTCGACACTCAGCGGCTGTGTTTCAAATCACACCCTACACCCTCATGCACTATTCCACATGAGTTAACTAATATAGTCCACCTGACAGAGAGAATGAACACTAATGAGTGAATTCAGACACTAATCAACAGCTGCTGTTAATGAGTAGAATCACTGAAGAAAAAAAAACATAACAAGACAAACACATGAAATACAACTGACTTCAGCCACAGCTTTAGATTAAATCAAATGAAGATTCAAACAATCAACAAACATCTTTACCAGCTTCACTCATTACTAACCAGACTGACTTTATTTCTATCAGATCAGAGATCAAAAGATCTTATCGAGAATTACAGAGATTTAGATGATAATGTTACTGTTTCGTTTGACGTCACCATTGTGGAGATCAGTGTTTGCTTTAGTTGGGCTCCTGATCCTTGACTTTTGTGCTTTAAATTTTGTTTCTTTGCTGTATTTGTATCTTTATGATACATCTGTTACAGCAATATTATTTTTGATGATCAAATGATTATGGCTGTTTCTGTCAGGCATGATCTGCTAGACTGACTTGAAGTGTTGCTGTAATAATCAAAAAAAATGTGAGTGAACGACACAATTTATTTTTGTTGTTTCAGTTTTGTAAGATTGAACCGTAATGTGATAACCAGAACTTACGGATTTAACGACAGCTTTAGTGAAAAAAAATATTTCGGGCAGCAGTCCCCACAACACTCAAAGAGAGAAATCAACAATCAGCATATGAATCTCAACAATGGTGACAATCAAAAGGTTCATGATGCAATGCATGCTGGGTACCAGCACAGGATAAAACTCATCCATGACTCCCAGCATGCATTGTGGCATGAATAATTAATAATTTTGCCCCTGAATTGTTCACTTATTTTCTTGAATTATTATGTGCTTATCATTTTGCATTTGTCTTAAGTTTTAGAAGCATGTTTTGTGATGTTCAGAACTGATCTGTTCATTTATTTTGTGGATTGTAACCATTGTTGTGATTCATACGCTGATTCTTGATCTTTCTGTCTAAATTTCAACAAATTTTTTTTTTTTTTTATTATGAGTGAAATTTTCTTAACAGTCTTTCATGACTTATGGCTCAGCAGTGTATTTTCTTATGCTGTAGTATCAATAAGAGAAGAGGCACGGGATTAGTTCAGAGATAATAGTGTTTGTTGTTGTCAATCTATAAACAACAATACCAGATTTTTTTTTCTTCTGTGGACATTGTTTTGCTCAGTGGTGGACGAAGTACACAAATCAAGTACTTGAGTAAAAGTACAGATACATATGGTAAAATATCACTCCAGTAAAAGTAAAAGTACTCCTTTTTCAATTTTACTCAAGTGAAAGTACAAAAGTACTAAATTTTTTTTGTACTTAAGTAAAAAAGTACTGCAAGATACAAAAGATTCCAAAAGTTTGGAAAACTCATACAAAGAGCTTTCTTTATTTTCATGACTATGAAGATTGTAGAGTCACACTGAAGGCATCAAGGTCTATTTGACCAAGAAGGAGAGTGATGGGGTGCTGCGCCAGATGACCTGGCCTCCACAGTCACCGGACCTGAATCCAATCCAGATGGTTTAGGGGTGAGCTGGACCGCAGACAGAAGGCAAAAGAACCAACAAGTCCTACGCATCTCTCGGGAAACTCCTTCAAGACTGTTGGAAGACCATTTCAGGTGACTACCTCTTGAAGCTCATCAAGAGAATGCCAAGAGTGTGCAAAGCAGTAATCAAAGCAAAAGGTGGCTACTTTGAAGAACCTAGAATATGACATATTTTCAGTTGTTTCACACTTTTTTGTTATGTATATAATTCCATATATAATTCCACATGTGTTAATTCATAGTTTTGATGCCTTCAGTGTGAATCTACAATTTTCATAGTCATGAAAATAAAGAAAACTCTTTGAATGAGAAGGTGTGTCCAAACTTTTGGTCTGTACTGTATATATGACATGATAATAAGGCCTGAAGTTAGGAAGAACATTTTAAGGAAAAAAATAATAAAAGAAAATTCATAATGATTTTTTCCTTCTCAAATCTTGTCTGTGGTTTAAAAACACCCCTGGCCAAACGGGGTGCATCTCTTCCCACTTTGATAATTACTGTAGTTACCATGTTCTGAACATCACATCCTTTCTTTTCTAACCAGATGTAATCTATCTATCTATCTATCTATCTATCTATATATATATATATATGTGTGTGTGTGTGTGTGTGTGGCTGAATAAAAATATTTGGACATTTATAAAAATTACATCAACTTAGCACCAACAAGCTTGTTAGCTAGACAGTTAGCATCAGCTAACAATATTTACTTATTTTCAGTACGATGAACATTCATGTCTGTCTACTCGTCTAGTTAATCCAAACAATATACATATGTATAACGTTACTGTCGATAAACAATATAAAAACAGACGTCACATAGGACATTTTAATAAAACTGTTAACATTACGGCAGCGGTGAATTTGAACATGCATGAGTTATTGTATTTAATCTGTGTTGTTTTAAGGTTTTTGTTGTTGTTGTTGTTTTTTTACCTAAAATTGATGTGTCTGCATCGTCTGCACTCGAGCATTTGAGTGGGCTTAAATAGATCTCTCTTTACAACGGATTTAGTTCCCAAACAACTGACAGTTTTGACCTAAATATGATTTTCAGTTACAATAATTAATCAAAAATTTCGACATAACTTACTTTTAGCAACATCAGACGCACGCGTGCTCACAAGATCTCCCGGTTCTTACTTCTGGTGACTCGCACTAAACGGTTCATTTGAATCAGTGAGTGGTCGACTCCAGAACAGCTGCAATCAGATCATTCTAATTCGTAAACGAATCGTTTGGTGCGATTCGCGATCCGATTTAAAAGTTTCTTTTGAAAACAGTGAATCGTTACACCCCTACTGTCTTCCTGTTAACCATTTCATCGATGAAGAGAGATTTGCAGACCCTGTCAGTGGCCCCTTCCTTCCTAGACTTAACACCTGGTCTGGCCAAAGCTTTATGTACACAGCAAAAAGTCCAGAGTGAAATTAACTCTGCTGGGAGTACATGTGAGACCACACTCAAGAGTGTGAATGTGTTAAAATAGGAGTGTTAAATTAACACTGAAGCTGAGTTAAAGTTAATGAGATAATTAAGTGATTAATTGAGTGATGATTGACCATTATTGATGAGACCTGATGTTAACATGCAGAATCAACAAAGACAAAAATCACTATGTTTATGTCACCATTATAGTGGTCAGTGCTTGGTTTACACTACACCCCAAGTGTGGGGCCTCCAAGACCTTTCTGTCAGGTGTGGCTATGCAGGATAATGCTAGGGACTGCTCTATGCCACTCACCTATGTCATATTCTATGACTTTGACATTCATGCCACTCCTGGTTCCTGCGTTCTCTTAGCGTAGTCGTGCTATGTACATGCACATTACGCAGGGACTTGAATTTCTGTTGGTGTAGGCATTCTCATTCCCAAAGCATTTAGATGCAGCTCCAGTTCCTGAAGGGGAATATCTCTACACTGTAAAAAATGTGCCATTTAATAACAGTAATTTACTGGCAGCAGGGGTGCCAGTTAAGCACTGTTAATTTACAGCTCTCAACCATTAATTTACAACTCTTCATTTTTTTTTTTTTTTTTTACAGTTTTACCATAATCCTACCATGGAAATTAACTCCACTCCCACTGCTTCAAACAGTTTGAGTTTAAAAACTAGCATTCATACAATGTTAGTATTGTGAACTTATTTCATTTGAGTCCCGTGAGAAGGAATATTTCACAGTACATATACTTACATGTATTTATAGTGTACTTGCAGTGTATTTATCTAAGAAAGTGCTGGTAATACATGGTAACTACATGGGGTAGGGTTAGGTCTAGGGGTAGGTTCAGGGTAAGTACCTAGTTATTACATAGTTATTGTAATTACTATAATAAGTACATAGTATGTACATGGGGAACAGGACTGTAATATAAAGTGCTACCAATATTTCTTAATTTAAAACTTCTAACACTTAAAGTGTAATAGTAAAGTAACTAAAAGCATGACTTTAACTCAAATCACTTCAGTTCATTGTCAGCTATAGCACACATGTATGTGCTGAAATACTTAACACAGAGATCATAATCTTTCAGCAACTCCACAATTACTGTTTTCATAAAAAGCAACAGGAGACCAGAATTTGTGGCTCATCATTGACTGAAGCACAGGCTCTACTCTCCAGCACAATGGTGAACCACAAAACTACATTAAACTAACATATCTCTCTTGTGCAAACACACATTAATACAGTTGAGTTCAGTATTTACTCTTTTTGTCAGTGTATGACTTTGCATATTTTTTTTTTTCTATGGATGTTCACAAATATTTTTGACAAGTTTACTTTTTTTCATTTGGCAAATCTGACTTCTATGTTTTACAGTATATTGCTGTTTTTCCCTTGACTTAACCATTAAGTTATGGCAACAAACCGTAGAAAAACACAATTCATTTTTCTACAGTTTGTTTCCTGTAAATTAATTAGTTTATTACTGTTAAATTATGTGCCATGCTGTCTTTTCCTCATCTTAAATCTTTAAACAATCTTTAAACCCCACAACAAAATCCTCAGTTTTAAATGAACACTTATAATGTGTGCACACTACAGAGTGTTAAAGTAACACTAAATCAGTGAAGTTAATGAGATAATTCTGTGATTAATTCATGATTGAGTATTAGTGAATCACTGAGGGAGAGAGAAACATGAGTATTACAACTGACTTCAGCCACAGCCTTAGATAAAATCAACTGAAATAAAATAATACATCAAATCTCTCAAGATCTGATTAAACAACTCCTAAAACAGCTTTACCAGATTCACATTATTAACCAGACTGAATTTATTTATGTCAGATGTCTACAGAAGATCTTATTGAGAGTTTAGGTTTTTTCTTTATAGGTTTAGGTTTTTTCTTTTCACTAACATGATGGAGATCAGTGTTTACATTAGTTTTTTTTTTGCATGCTGTAACAATGTATCTTTGGAACTTGTTATAGCAGTATCACAAAACATGCTACTAAAACTTAAGACAAAAACCAAAACGTAAGCACATAGGAATTAAAGAAAATAAGTGGACAGTTCAGGGGCACAATTTAATCATGCCACAATGCATGCTAGGAATTCATGGATGAGAACACTTTAAGTCAGTCTAGTAGATCATGGCTGACAATAACAGCCATAATCACTTGATCACCCACATAAATGTTACTATAACAGATACAGCAATCAAACAAAACTTGAAGTTCAAAGGTGAAGTAGCCCAACTAAAGCAAACACTTATCTCCACAATGGTAATGTCAAATGAAACAGTAGAACATCATCATCTAAATCTCGGTAATTCTCAATAAGATCTTTTGATCTCTTATCTCTGATCTGACAGAAATAAATTTAGTCTGGTTAGTAATGTGTGAAGCTGGTAAAGCTTTTTGTTGATTGTTTAAAACTTCAGTTGATTTCATCTAAGGCTGTGGCCAAAGTCAGTTGTTAGTGTTAAGTAGGGCTGCACGATTAATTGCATGTGATTGTCATGCATGTCTTGTCAGTAAAAATGGTTCTGTGATTAGCAGTAAATGTCCATCACCTGGTTTCAAATGAAGCGGCACTTCCCAGCAAGATTTATTTTGTTCTAAAATGTGCTGAGAACATTCTCATTGATTGTTCAAACAATGTTTTTAGCGGGTAGTTTTATTTTTGTTCCCAGAACGTTCTCTCAAAAGATAGGATAACGTTCTCTAAAAACATTCTAAAAATGTTTATTAATAACATTATTAGAACATTATCCCCTAACATTCTAATTAAAATTTAAGCAGATGTTTAGATATTGATTGTTTAAAAGTAATAGTTTGGTCTAATGTCACCATAATGATGGTTAGTGTTGGTTTTAGTTGTGCAATTTGACACTTGACTTGTCAGTCATCTTTATTTTGGCTAAAACACCAAGAGAACATGTGGTTCGTTGGTGCTGGTGATTCATCTCTCACCATATATGTTGTCAGGTTACCTGTTTTCACCTAAGCTAATGTGTGATGTTAGGTAAGTATTATTTTTTAAAGTGACTCAATGGGTCAACAGACTGACACACTTTGAATTTAAAGCAGATACATTCAAGGATTAAAAAAAAAAAAAAGCACTTTGTCACACAAACATCAAGATTCAGTGTATGAATCTCAACAATGGTGACATGCTGCAATGTATTATGGGTACATCATGCAAAACTCATCTGTGACACCCAGAATGCATTGCGGCATGAATAATGTCACCATTGTTGAGATTCATACACTAATTCTTGAGGACTCTGTGTGTCTACACTGTAAAAATGTTTGCCGTTAAATAACAGTAATTTTCTGGCAGCAGGGGTGCCAGTAAAGTACTGTTAATTTACAGCTCTTAACCATTAATTTACCACTCTTATTTTTTAACAGTATTTTACCGTAAATTCTACCATGGAAATTAACTCCACTCCCACTACTTCAAACAGTTTGAGTTTTTAAACTAGCATTCCTACGATGTTAGTACTATGAACTTATTTCATTTGAGTCCACTGAGAAGGAATATTTCTTACACTTAATGTGCAGTAATAAAGTAACTAAATACATGACTTTTACTCAAATGACTGCAGCTCATTGTCAGCTGTATTACACATGTATGTGCTGAAGTACTTAACACAGAGATCACCACTGTATCAGCGACTCCACATTTACTGCCTTTATATAAAGCAGCAGAAAATTAGAATTTGTGGCTCATCATTGACTGAAGCACCGGCTCTACTCTACAGCACAATGGTGAACAACAAAACTACATTAAACTAAACGATCTCTCTTGTGCAAACACACATTAATACAGTCAAGTTCAGTATTTACTCTCATTATCAGTGTATGACTTTGCCTAATTTTTTTTCTATGGATGTTCACAAATATTTTAGTTAAATTAACTTATTTTTCATTTGGTAAATCTGACGTTTACATTTTACAGTATATTACTGTTTTTCCTTGACTTGACGGCAAAAAACTGTAGAAAAACACTTTTTTTTTGCTGGCAACCATTAATTTACGGCAAGAAACAGTAGAAAAACAGTTATTTACTGGCAGCAGGGGTGCCAGTAAATAACTGTTTTTCTACAGTTTGTTTCCTGTAAATTAATTACAGTTTATTACTGTTAAATTATGTTTCATTCTGTTTTTTCTTCATCTTAAATCTTTAACCCTTTAAACCCCACAAGAAAATCCTCAGTTTTAAATGAACACTTATAATGTGTGCACACTACAGAGTGTTAGAGTAACACTGAATCAGTGAAGTTAATGAGATAATTCAGTGATTAATTGATGATTGAGCATTAGTGATAAACACCTGCAGAATCACTGAAGGAAAGAGAAACACAAGAACTGCAAATGACTTCAGCCACAGCCTTAGATGAAATCAACTGAATAAAAGAATACATCAAATCTCTCAAGATCTGATTAAACAACTACTAAAACAGCTTCACCAGATTCACATTACTAACCAGACTGACTTTATTTCTGTCAGATGTCTACAGAAGAACTTATGGAGAGTTAAATAGGTTTAGGTGTTTTTTCCACTACCATGATGGAGATCAGTGTTTACTTTAGTTGGGCTCTTGAACGTAATGGCTTTTCAACAACCAAGGTTTTTTTTTCATGCTGTAACAATGCGCCTTTGGAACCTGTTATAGCAAAACAAAAGTACACAGAAGAAAAAAAATCTGATATTGTTGTTTATAGATTGACAAGAACAAATACTATTATTTCTGATCTAATCCCATATCTCTTCTCTTATTGAATATTGATACTACAGCATGAGAAGGAACACTGCTGAGCCATAAGTTATGAAAGACTGTTAAGAAAATGTCACTCATAATAAATAAAAAAAAAAAAACCGTTTGCTGAAATTTAGACAGAAATATCAAGAATCAGCGTATGAATCACAACAATGGTGACAATCCACAAAATAAATGAACAGATCAGTTCTGAACATCACAACACATGCTACTAAAACTTAAAACAAATGCAAAATTATAAGCACATAAAAATTCAAGAAAATAAGTGAACAATTCAGGGGCATAATTTATTCATGCAGCAATGCATGCTGGGAATCATGGATGAGTTTTATCCTGTGCTGGTACCCAGCATGCATTGCATCATGAACCTTTTGATTGTCACCATTCATATGCTGATTGTTGATTTCTCTCTTTGAGTGTTGTGGGGACTGCTGCCCGAAATACTTTTTAACTAAAACTAGTGGTTAAATCCATAAATACTGGTTATCTCACTACTTTTCAATCTTACTAAATTGAAGTGTCATTGACTCAAATATTTCAACACCAAATTAATATTTGATTATTATAGCAACACTTTAAGTCAGTCTAGTAGATCATGCCTGTTAGAAACAACCATAATCACTTGACTATCAAAATTAATACTGCTGTAACAGATGCATCATAAAGATACAAATACAGCAATAAAACAAAATGTAAAGTGTAAAAGTCAATGGTCAGGAGCCCAACTAAAGCAAACACTGATCTCCACAATGGTGACGCTAAACGAAACAGTAACATTATCATCTAAATCTCTTTAATTCTCAATAAGATCTTTTGATCTCTGTTCTCTGATCTGACAGAAATAAAGTCAGTCTGGTTAGTAATGTGTGAAGTTGGTGAAGCTGTTTGTTGATCGTTTAAATCTTCAGTTGATTTCATCTAAGGCTGTGGCTGAAGTCAGTTGTATTTCATGTGTTTGTCTTGTTATGTTTTTTTTTCTTCAGTGATTCAGGTGGACTATATTAGTTAACTCATATAGGGAATGGTGAATGAGGGTGTAGGGTGTGATTTGATACTGTTTCACTTTCTGGAAAATTATTAATATTACCCAGAATGCTTTTAATGAAAAACAGCATGTTACTGTCAAAATTTGGCAGTTTTTTACAGCGATTTTTAACAGTGTAGGTAACGTATGTAACCATGGTTCCCAGAGGGAAAGAGATGCTGCGTCTAGTGCCATACTACCGGCATCCCTGTGAGCGCTTCCCTAATTCTACCAGAAGTTGCTGATGATTCCACTGCATGTGCTTTTATAGTTTCTTGGTCGCTATGTCACCCAGTCTGTCACCCAGTCTGTCATCTGTTGGACTGATTACACAGGTGATTCAGAGCATGTTCACGCTGGAGGCATTCCCAAAGCATTTTGATGCAGCATCTCGTTCCCTTGAGGAACTATGCTTACATATTTAACCTAGAGATGTTTTTCTCCCAACTTTCTATATTCACATAATTGAATAACGATTGCTTATCCGTGTTCATTACATTCAAAAAAATTTTTTACAGTCAAGTCACAAGCAAGTCTTCAAGTCATATTCCAAGTCCTCAAAGAGTTAAAGTTAATGCAAAAATTAAGTGACTAATTAAATGATGATTCATTCATTAGTGATGAACGCCTGCTGTTGACTCCCAATTGCTGATCTTGTTGTTTTATTGGTTAAAATTATACCACCATCATGGGGATCAGTGTTTGCTTTTGTTTTTTGTTTTTGTTTTTGTTCATTTGTGCTTTGCTGACCCAAACTTTAAAGTAGCAGATGAGATTATGCTTTCTGTATATAACTCATGTTGAATGAGTTAATGAATGTTTTTTCTTTAATTTATTGACTGGCAATCAAGTACAAAAAAAAGTCCCATTAAACAAATATCACAGTACTGTTTCAGTATATATATATAAAAAACTCTAATTAATTAATTGATTAATTTCATTGGTTTAGATCAGGAGAAATGAATGTGAGTCAAAATGTGTTCATGCCCAGACATGTAACTATGTTGCTAAATCCCACGGCAGTTTTGTAGTGATCTCTGTGCTAATCTGGTCCGATTTGTGGATTTTTGTTAATACTGTGTGCGTACATCTTAAAAGTAGTTATATACTCTTTTGTGTATATATTGGTATATTTAGTTATATTGCAATTCTAAAAGTTTGTTTATTCCTTTAAGGTAGTCAATGCACACATAAGCTCGATCGCACATTCATTTCACATTCATTTCTCGCTAATGCTTATGGGTCAATCCCACATAGGCTGGTAGAAACCTCACTTGACCATCATCACGTTCCAGACAAGATCAAGAACCTCATACTGGATTATTACAATTCTTTGAGTTTGAACATCAGCATTTCATCGGATTGAGAAGGGTATTATCACTGAATGTACTATTTCTGTGATATTGTTTGCCTTGGAAATGAATATGCTGGTAAAGTCAGGAGAGGTGGAGTGCAGAGGCCCACTCACCAAGTCAGGTATACAGCATCCCCCCATCAAAGCATTCATGGGTGATTTGACAGTGACAAAAACATCGGTCCCGGGGTGCAGGTGGATCCTCCAAGGGCTCGAATATCTCATCAACTGGGCTTGGATGGAATTTAAGCCCACCAAGTCCAGGTCCCTGGTGATGAAGAAAGGGAAGGTAACAGGCCAGTTCCACTTCTCGCTTGGCTGCATGCTGATACCATCTGTTGGAGAAAAGCCAGTCAAGAGTCTGGGCAAGATCTACGACTGCACCCTGAAACATACTGCATCACTCCAGACAACCACTAAACAGTTGGGAATCTGGTTGATGGCTGTGGACAAGTCAGGTCTGCCAGGTAAATATAAAGCCTGGATCTACCAGCACGGCATCCTGCCCCAACTGCTTTGGCCACTGCTGGCCTATGACGTGCCAATTACCACCGTTGAATGCTTCGAGAGCAAAGTTAGCTGTTCCCTGCGGAAGTGGTTAGGCCTACCATGAAGCCTCAGTGATATCGCTTTGTACGGGAGGAATAACAAACTAAAACTGCCTTTCAGCAGTCTAAAGGAAGAGTTTATGGTAACCCGATCAAGAGAGGTGGTACTGTACAGAGACTCCAGTGACAACAAGGTCTCTTTGGCAGGCATAGAGGTCAGAACTGGCAAGAAGTGGAAGGCCCAAAAGGCAGTAGACCAGGCTGAGTCACGACTGTGACACAGTGAACTGGTGGGGGCAGTGGCATCTGGACGGGCAGGACTTGGGAGCAATCCAAGACCTCGCTTTAACAAGGCACAGGGAAAGGAAAGGCGACAGCTGATCCAAGATGATCCAAGATGAGGTCCGAGCTGGGGTGGAAGAAGCCCGCAGCAGTAGGTCAGCAGGGATGCGGCACTAGGGGGCATGGACCCGATGGGAGCAGGTGGCAGACCGGAAGATATCATGGACCGATTTGTGGAAGTCTGAGCCACATCGGATCAAATTCCTGGTTCAGTCTGTATATGATGCCCTCCCCAGTCCATCCAATCTCTTCTGCTGGGGCCAGAGAGGAGGTTTCCTGGAGCACATCTTGAGCTGCTGCCCAAAAACACTGGGAAATGGGTGCTAACGTTCATTGCAGAGATCATCAGTTCTGGGATTGCCTGCAGTAGACACCAGCAATCAGCAAGACAAAACATAACCTTTGTTAAAGCCAGGGAGAAGCCACATCAGCGCCTGAGTAAATCAGGGGGGCTGCTCTCAACAGCAAAGGACTGGCAGCTGAAGGTCGACCTAGGAAGACAGCTCAATTTCCCAGAAAACATTGCAGTGACCACGCTCAGGCCAGACATTGTCCTAGTGTCAGAAATAACAAGGCAAGTGGTCCTGCTGGAGTTGACTGTTCCCTTGGAAGACCGGATGGAGGAGGCTTTTGAGAGGAAGAGGGCCAAGTACGAGGCGCTTGCAGGCAAATGTCGAAGCAGGGGTGGAGGACCCGATGCAATCCCATCGACGTCTGATGTAGAGGATTCATCGGCCAGTCACTCATCAGGGCCCTCAAGATGCTTGAGGTGAAGGGACTGCACATCAGGAAAGCCATCAAGAACATCACGGATGCTGCCGAAAGGCATCAAGGTGGCTGTGGATCAAGCGGGGTGATCCGTGGATCACACAAGCTACTCAGACACATACTCTGATCAACCCTGGCTGGGTCGCCTAGGCGAGGGTGTATGATGTTGTGAGACCCGAAACACCCAATGAACCAAGGATACATCACTCATGATGTGTCTGAGTTGCACCAGAGGTGTATTTCAAGATTTATTTCAGCATAAAACACAATGAATTAGACTTTGAATGTTACTTCTTGAATATTATGTAATGTAATATTATGTGAGTTTATTTAAAGTTAATATGTGCATAAACTTGAGGTAAATGTATAGCTGCTGGATTTGTATAAATATGTCCTTATCTTTATGCTATTGCATTATTTTATTTTGTTCAGTAATGTTTCTGCCTTCATTGTATCTACTGTATATTCATTTTTTTTTTATTATTGTTCATTTATAGAACCAGACCCATACTGATGTATGAAGCAAAAGACAACAGCAAAGAATTGTGGACATCGACCAAGTGATTTATTGCTCTGCCTGAACAATCTGTAGCGGTTGTCACTTAGTTTAAGATCCAACCTCAACAACTTTCATACAGCGTTCAACACCATATATCATGACATACTCATAGATTGATTACAGAACTATACGGTTATTCAAGGTCAGGCTTAAAATGGTTTAGATCCCTCCTGTCTGAATGCTACCACTTTGTTTATTTAAATTGGGAGTCATCTCAATTATCACCAGTTAAGTATGGAGTGCCACAAGGATCTGTCCTAGGTCCTCCATACCATGCCATGCCAAACCTCTCACGGCAGGCATGCATTCAGACACAAAAATTTAATAATTACAACATTAAGGCATATAATTAAAGTCTATAATTAAAGTTTCACAGGCAACACAAAGGCTATGGTTTTTTGGCTAGGTTTAAAGGAAAAGAACACTTTTAGATAAACAAGGTAATCATTTTAAAGTTCTTAAAGTTCTTAATTAGTTATTATTGAATGCAGGATTGCTTGTAACATTTATATTTATAATTTTAGTAAGATTTAAATGCAAAAAAAGGAAAGGCAGTAGAGCTGACTGTTTCTGTAAATGATAAGTTTAAATTTAAAATGTTTGTGATAAAGTAAGAAAAGTAGTTTAAATGTTTTGTTTTAGCAACTTAATATATAAATCTTGAAGTAAATGCAAAAGTAAAAAGCATTGAATAATTGATGAAAGAAAATATTGTATTACTGTACTGTGTATAAAAAAAATCACAATGTTGAAAAAACAATTTAAGTAACAATTTTTGTATTTAAAATCAAAATAATGGCTATTGTGCAACAATTACACAATTTTAAAAACAAATATACAGTGCATGATCAAACATTTAGGTGATATATATATATATATATATATATATATATATATATATATATATATATTATTTTTTTTTAAATGCCTCCCTCCACCAACAATTTAGCTTTGTGGGACTCTGCATATCATGGATGTCCACTAAGACTTATGCTCTCCTATACTCACATAATAACCTCTCATTAGTGGCAGCATTAGTGAAAACGAAAGAGAAAAAGGTAGCTCTTTTGGAAAACAAAATATGAGGTGTGATGCTCAATTTGTCTGGACGTTGGCGCACAAAGCGTTGGTATCGATCCCTCTTTCAGAAGCAATCTTTGCACAAATCCAGCGCAGAACTGACGCCCGTTTGTGAGGCAATCAGGAGTAAAATGTTAGCACAGACATATAGGACTTTTCCGGGGGTTCCTTTGAAAATAAATGTAACCAGCGTGTCCTCAGTGGTCTATGGAAACTCTCTTTGGTGCTTCCCAACCTGTGACTCCAGCAGCTACAACAAGAAAACAGTAATGGTGGACAGCTGCTTCTCACTCATAATAGGGCAGAGAGCATCACAAATGGATGGGACTTTCCCGAGTATGACATCATAGTAGTGAGAAATCTGGAACTTAACCCTCTTGGCGCCACGGTCGAGTTTACTCGACAAGATGCAGCACTGAATAAAACAGCCAATTTTGTCAAATAGGGTGGCAAACCTCCCCTGCACCAGATAGCAGACATGTAATGCTTCATCTCTGACTCAAAAAAACATCATGCTTCTATACAAAATCTTCGAGCTAGAGCACATTGAATCAGTGTGAACAAAAGCGAAGCTAGTGTGAGAGTGAGCCATTTTATCAGAGCAATATTGTCAACGTCAGCGAGTATTGGCATTAGATAATTATTATTATCATCATTATTATCTAATGGCATCAATAAAGATTCAATAAACCCGCAATGAAGTGTTGGGACTTCTATTAGCGGACACTGATTCTGAAGGGAAATATCTGTATTCAGAAGATGACGGTGATGCTGAAAGTGAAAGTATAGCCCTACACCAAGCACAAACGGTGAATCCTTTGTCCAATGTAGATGGTCCTTTGCCAAATGTCAGAGGTGTGAACAATGTTTGCTGGTGTCAGAGTGTTCATCGCAAAATTAGCAGGCGTGTTATTGTTGTGGGGACGAGGCGGGAGATTTTTTACCGCACTAGACATGCATATTTGTCTTCTGACCGCATCTCTCAACAATCGGGGTGACAGTATTGTTACGAACCTCACTGTTAGTCTAGAGGTTAAATGACGTCGTAACAAAATGTAAATAAATAAAAAGTCTGACGGTCACATCAATCCCCTGATCCAGAAAAGCACAGACACTAAATTAAGCAAATAACTTAATTTATTAATAACAAGAGGAAGCAAATCTTCAGGAGAGGGCCAGGCCAACATAACAAACAAAAAACCCTCTAGCTAAACACAGAAACTCTAAATAACCTTAACTAAAAAGAAAGAAAATAAATGACAGAGTCTTACCTATCTCCCTGTCTACCATAAACAATATTATATATTCAAAACAAATGGCACCCTCTCCCTACCGCTTCCTAACAAAGACAAACAAAGGTATTTACATAAATTAGAAAATAACACAAAAGAATCATAAACACACCCACCATAACGTTCACACACTCTCTCATAGTTTGTAATTGACAAGTTCATTCACAAAGTTAAGAGGTAATAAAGACCACACTTGGTCCCACTGAGATACACCAAATAACACCAATCTGGATCAGGACAAAGAGTGAGCGCGTAGCCGTCAGTCCTTCAGCATTATTTCTTTGCCATCTTATACACCTTGGATCTCTGTAGCATTCACTCAGTACTGATGAATGATGGACATCAGCTGGAATCCAATTAGCGATCTATAAATGGAGAGAGAGACAGAAAGAGCAAGAGAAGAAAACATGCAATGCCTAACTTGCCCAGTAGGTGAAGTCACTCTCCCAAGAGCGCACAATCCCCAAATACGTCCACAGGACGTAACACCCCCACCACTAAGAATGCAAAAATAAATAAAATAAAAATAAGAAACAAAATAAAGATGTCAACCCATACATCTCCTAGATGGTGGATACATTAATCGGGTACCACTCTTAACTTCTTGAAAGGGCATCTGCCATAACATTCTCCACCCCCTTCTTGTGACGAATATCTAAGCTGTACTCTTGTAGAGTAAGAGACCACCGTAACAACCGTTGATTAGCACCTGACATACGAGAGAGGAACACCAGGGGATTATGATCAGTATATACCACAATAGGACTAATACTACTACCCAGGTACACATCAAAATGCTTGAGAGCTAACAACAGTGCAAGGGCCTCTTTTTCAATTACACTATAATTCCGTTGAGCTCCAATGAACTTTTTAGAAAAATAGGAGACAGGATGTTCAACACAAGCTTGATCCTCCTGTAACAATACAGCTCCAGCACCATTGTCACTCGCATCCACCTGTAATTTGAAAGTCCTTGTAAAATCAGGTGCAGAGAGAACAGGAGCCTGACAAAGGAGATCCTTTGCTGCTTCAAAAGCAAGTTGACATTCGGTAGACCATACAAACTCTCGTTTTATACTGAGGAGATCTGTGAGTGGACAGACCAAGGTGGAAAAATTTGAACAAAAAGCTTGATAGTAACCACTCATCCCCAGAAAACGTCTTAGTTCACGTTTATTAGATGGAACAGGAAACTGAAGAATAGCTGCTATTTTAGCATCAATTGGTTTTACCAGTCCCTGACCAACTTGCTTACCCAAATAGGTAATTGTACCTTTAGCAAATTCACACTTTGCCAGATTTAGTGTCAATGAAGCAGTCCTTAAACGATTACAAACTTCTCTGAGAGTTTCTAAGTGTTGTACCCAATCATCTGAATGAATCACAATGTCATCTAGGTACACTTCGCAATTTGAGACTCCCGAAAGAACTTGGTGCATCATCCTCTGAAATGTAGCAGGTGCATTTCTCATCCCAAAGGCTAAAACGGTGTATTGTAGAAAGCTATCAGGGGTTACAAATGCAGATATCTCAGAGGCTCGTTTAGTGAGGGGCACCTGCCAATATCCCTTCAATAAGTCCAACTTAGTAACATATTTAGCTGAACCAACTTTATCCACGCAGTCTTCAATTCTAGGAAGAGGAAAGGAGTCAGGCTTTGTTACATCATTGACTTTACGGTAATCCGTGCAAAATCGAAAGGTTGAATCTGGTTTAGGTACCAGCAAGCAGGGAGAGCTCCATGGGCTCTGACTGGGCACGGCCATACCATGTTTTAACAGGTAGTCAACTTCTACCTTTATAGCTTCCCGCTTTCGTGGATTTAGTCTGTAAGGGTGTTGTTTTATTGGTTTGGCATTCCCCACATCAATGTCATGAGCACAGACAGATGTTCTACCGGGGACATCACTAAACAAGATTGAAAAAGTACTCAACAACTCCAACAAGTCATGAGACTGTTCTGCAGTCAGATGTGAAAGAAAACAAGAGGGATCTTGTAATATAGCAGAATTCTAAAGGCGAGAAATAGGAAAGCCTCCGCTTTGCAGTTCATCCTCGTCCGTAGAGGTCGTAGCTATTACACTCACAGTAGCAGCAGCACAAGTTAAGAGAGAATCAACCTGCTTGCTATTGTTATCAGATGATGTTCTACTCACATAAGCTTTAAGGCGATTCACATGACATACACGATTCTTGCACTTTCGGTCCGGTGTAGCAACAACATAGTTGGTCTCATTCAACCTCCTTTCAATCAAATACGGACCAGCAAATTTGGCATGTAGAATCGACCCAGGCATTGGCAGCAAAACTAAAACCTGATCACCAGGTGAAAAATCTCGTTTTACACTTTTTACATCAAACCGTTCTTTCATTTTTAACTGAGTTTCAGACAGATGTAACTTAGCCAGGTCTCGTGCTTTACCTAGCTTTTCACGGATGGAGGTAACATACTCATCAACAGGCACAGGTCTAGATGGCTGGCTTAACAACTGATCACTTAGTAATTTTAACGGACCCCGCATAGTGTGCCCAAACACAAGTTCAGCAGGGCTGAAACCAAGAGACTCCTGTACAGTCTCTCTGGTTGCAAACATCAAATAAGGAAGACACTCAGCCCAGTCTCTACCAGTCTCGATACAATAACGTCGCAACATCGCTTTGAGGGTTTGGTGAAACCTTTCCAAGGCCCCCTGGGATTCGGGATGATAGGCACTAGACATTTGGTGGCCAATACCCAGCATCTCTAAAGCCTGCCTGAAAACCTTGGAGGTAAAATTCGAGCCCTGATCACTCTGTATAATCCTTGGTAATCCAAACGTAGTACAGAACTTAAGAAGCTCTTTTACCACCACCTTAGCCCTCAATGTACGTAATGGAATTGCTTCAACAAAACGGGTGGTCGCACACATTATTGTGAAGATATACTGATGTCCTGCTTTCCCTTTTGGCAGTGTTCCGACACAGTCAATAATCAGTCGGTCAAATGGATCATCTACAACAGGAATCGGACAAAGGGGTGCGGGAGGAATTTTCTGATTCGGCTTGCTTGCCATCTGGCAGACATGGCATGAGTTACAGTATTTAGAAACAGAGTTCTTAAGTCCAGGCCAGAAAAAGTATCTAGAAATGCGGTAATAGGTTTTAGTTATACCAACATGTCCAGAAAGAAAATTATCATGGGCAAGTTTCAGAACCTGTTGCCGATAAATAGATGGCAAAACTATTTGCTGCACCTCCTGCCAGCCAAGCTCTTCCTTCGGTGGTTTCCATCTGCGCATCAGCAAGCCCTCCTCCCAAAAGTAAACCACCCCTGAATTAGAATCATGGACACTATTCTCAACAGCCTTTATGCACTTGGCCAAAGAAGGGTCTGCTCTCTGTGCAACAGCTAAAGAGTCTCTCCCCACCTTCAAGGAAGTCTCCATTTCACCCTCCTCCCTCCCAGAAGGTACATCAACATCAGAGTCTGGTGGTATAAACAGAGCACATTCCACAGTCTTAGGCACGTCATTAGCTATAAAAGAGGTTGACAGATCTACTATTTCCTTAAACTTCTGTGCTTGAGCACGAGTAACCACACAAGAGGGGAACACAGACGGAAACTTCTCAGCTAAATCATAGTTTTGGGAAGTATTAGGCATGCGGGTCACAATAGGTGTAGGGAAAACTATGCCACCTGCAAGATCATTCCCCAAAATCAAGTCAACACCCTCTACTGGTAACTGTTCACGCACAGCCAAGTTGAGTACCCCACTAACAATATCAGATTTCAAGTATGCAATATGAAGTGGTACATTCACACAACGCATCTCAATTCCACGTACCAATACTTCCTGACCAGTAAAAGTAGTGTCGGAAAACGGCAAGATTCCTGCAGATATAAACGATTGAGCTGCCCCCGTATCACGCAGAATTGTTACAGGCTTAAACTCCGAATCACACCATAACGAGACTGTACCCCTAAACAAAAAAGGCTGATACATCTCTTTATCTGTGTTAGATTGTACGGAATCAACAAGTGCAACATTTTTAGTCTTAGAAGCACCACTCTTCTGCTTCCATGCTCTACAATCCGCAATCAGATGATTTGAATCGAGGCAAAAGAAACAAACTCGCTTGTCAGCACCCCCATTTGATTTGCGAGTCATTTCGTTTTTAAATGGACGTGCAACACGCTGCACCGAATTTTCCACCTGCATTTTGACAGTTGCACCCAAAGAAAAAACATTCTTGTGTGTCAGCACAAATTCGTCTGCCAAAACTGCAGCATCAGCTAGAGAAGTGACCTTCTGTTCATTTAAATATACAACAATGTTAGCCGGAACGCAATTTTTAAACTCTTCTAACAAGATTAACTCCTGTATTTCCTCCAGGGATGTAACCTTGCTAGAAAGACACCACTTTTCGAAAAGCACTTTCTTTTCTCTCACAAATTCAACAAAAGTTTGTTTGACTGTTTTCATATGCCCCCGAAACTTCTGCCGATAAGCCTCTGGGACCAACTCATATGCCCGCAAAACAGCAGATTTTACGGTTTCATATTCAAGGGAACCTTCAATAGGTAAGGCCGAGCAAACCTCTTGAGCTTTCCCTGTTAGACTGCATTGCAACAACAAAGCCCACATCTCTTTTGGCCATTTTAGTTTACTAGCAATTCTCTCAAACGCAACAAAGTAAGAATCGACTTCAGCCTCCCTAAATGGAGGTACCAGTCTAATATACCTACTAACGTCAAATGAATCACTCGCAGTAGATCTAGAAAAATCTTCAGTTACAGTGCTATTTACAGGTGAGGATATGGAACTACCCCGAATACGTGGAACTGGAATTGGCCTTTGGGCCAACCGCTCAGATTCCAAATCCAATTTACGGATCTCAATATCTCTTTCCGCCTGTTTTTCTAATATACGAAACCTAATCATCTCCGCCTCGCATTCTTGCTTCTTAATTAAAAGATCCATCTCTTTTAATTTTAAAGCAATCTTTGGGTCCTGAGGCCCAGAATCAAAATTTGGACTTGCCTCTTTAGGATCCACTGCCAACTCATCCTCATCACCAGATTGTCTAGGTAAAATACCTGCAGTTGTCAATTTCTCCTGAAGATCTTGTTTAAGCACTTGTTTAGTGGCCTCCCTCTCAATCCGAATATTGAAGAATTCCGCAATTAAAACCAAATCTTTTTTTCTACATTTATTAAAGACTTCGATCGTGGGCATGAGAGTAAACGCTGTTAAATCGAATTCCATTATTTCTAAGTTTCCCTTCTTTACTCCTTCCCCACCCACAAATGAAAACAGTCAAAACGTTAGAGGAAGAGAGAAAAACTCACCATACACAAACCGCGACCCATCGAATCACGATCGTACAAACAGACTTCAGTCTTGGACAAACAGAGCAAAACTTCCAATTTGCGATCCGAAAAATAAACGAACTCACTTCTCAAAAAAAAAAGACGAGCCCCCACTTGTTACGAACCTCACTGTTAGTCTAGGGGTTAAATGACGTCGTAACAAAATGTAAATAAATAAAAAGTCTGACGGTCACATCAATCCCCTGATCCAGAAAAGCACAGACACTAAATTAAGCAAATAACTTAATTTATTAATAACAAGAGGAAGCAAATCTTCAGGAGAGGGCCAGGCCAACATAACAAACAAAAAACCCTCTAGCTAAACACAGAAACTCTAAATAACCTTAACTAAAAAGAAAGAAAATAAATGACAGAGTCTTACCTATCTCCCTGTCTACCATAAACAATATTATATATTCAAAACAAATGGCACCCTCTCCCTACCGCTTCCTAACAAAGACAAACAAAGGTATTTACATAAATTAGAAAATAACACAAAAGAATCATAAACACACCCACCATAACGTTCACACACTCTCTCATAGTTTGTAATTGACAAGTTCATTCACAACGTTAAGAGGTAATAAAGACCACACTTGGTCCCACTGAGATACACCAAATAACACCAATCTGGATCAGGACAAAGAGTGAGCGCGTAGCCGTCAGTCCTTCAGCATTATTTCTTTGCCATCTTATACACCTTGGATCTCTGTAGCATTCACTCAGTACTGATGAATGATGGACATCAGCTGGAATCCAATTAGCGATCTATAAATGGAGAGAGAGACAGAAAGAGCAAGAGAAGAAAACATGCAATGCCTAACTTGCCCAGTAGGTGAAGTCACTCTCCCAAGAGCGCACAATCCCCAAATACGTCCACAGGACGTAACAGTATTGTAGTGGAGACTTTGTCTAATGCCACTGGGTATGTTAGACAAGGTCGAAGTATTCATAGGACAGTTAGGAGGCAAGGTGGGGAGTCGCAATGACACTGACAGTAGTCCGAGCTGTGCACACTCGGCGCATGCACGAGGCAGATCTGGCCGCGCTGCTCGTTGCAGGAGCAGAGGCGATGTGACACGGGGCATAGCTTTTGAGCTAAACAGGTCTTGTCTACTTGTGTTTGTGTGTCATATGAATAATATATATGTGCCCCATACATGGAATCAGAGTGCCTGCTGTATGTAGTAAATTGAAAATCTCTACAGCAAAAGACCAACCGCTACATGCATTAGGTTTGTTTCTACCATTTATTAGTAATGATTTACACAGTTTGTTTACTACTTACTATTTACCTGAGCATTCAGTATTGTGCAATCTAGCACATAGAAGGTGAGGGACATTTTGGGGGGAAAGAAGTGCTGCATTTTATAATTTAAACGTGACTTTTCATGAAAATTCTATAATTCAAGATGGCCACTCCCATATGACGTCATGATATGCAAATTAGATGGGAAAATGCAATCCCTACATAAACATTGTGTCATTATTAATATTTTTATAATTGTCAGAAAGTCTCTATCTTTTATCAATTTTAAGATATAGCCTTTTGAAATTAAGATGTCAAAATTGAATGTTTTAGGAAAAAAACTCTGGCACCTAAAGGGTTAAGCCTAGTCCCAGACTAAAGTGTAAATCAGAGCTTTTGCAACTGAAGGAAAAGATGCACACCAGTAATGTTTTTCTAAGGAATGTTAATTAAAATGATTTAAATGTCCTAATTGAACTATGGCCTAATCCTGGCTTAGTCCAAGCTCTGTCTGCAAAACCAGACCCTAGAGTCCCAATGCAAATGTGTCCACTATTGTATATGCAATTTATCAACTCAAGTGATAAAACAATAAAATATGCTTTCTGGAATGATCCTCAACAGGTAACTGTCACAGTGTCTGGTCTGTGTTTCCCTGGGTGTCCACTAGTGGTCTCACTTCCCCATAGAGTCACCCCACTGCAGGCACTTCAATTCCCACAAGTCTTTGTCCCATAATGATGAGGCACTGAAGGATCTGTTTAATGCCTGCCTGGATGACCCTGTGCCTCAGTAGGAGATGAAGGGGCTGGAGATCCTGGACTTTTGGGGGTTCACCAGTTACCTACACCATCGTGCTCAATAGGATACACCGACCACACCCGTCTCTCCAGACATGATGGCTGAATCTATGCCGTTGTCTCCAGAAAGGATAGCCGCCAACCCAGCGCCACTGCCGAAGATGGCAGCCAGCCAAGCACCACAGTAAAATATGGCTGCCAGCCCAGCACCACTGCACAAGATGGCCGCCAGCCCAGCGCCACTGCACAAGATGGCCGCCAGCCCAGTGCCACTGCATAAGGTGGCCACCAACCCAGCGTTATTGCACAAGATGGCCGCCAGCCCATCCCAGTGCCACTACACCAGATGGTCACCAGCACAGCGCCACTGCACAAGATGGCAGCCACAGTGGACTCTCCAGAGTTGAATCAGGTCCCAGTGGACTCTCTAGAGTCTAGTCAGGTCCCCATTGATCAGGTCACCGTTGACCTTCCAGAGTCAAGTCAGGTTCCCATTGACCTTCCAGAGTCAGTCAGGTCCCCTTTGACCCTCCAGAGTCGAGTCAGGTTCCTGTTGACCTTCCAGTGTCGAGTCAGGTCCACATTCACTTTCCAGAGTCGTGTCAGGTCCCCGTGGACTCTCCAGAGTCGAGTCTGGTCCTCGTGGACACTCCAGAGTCGAGTCAGGTCTCCGTGGATGCTCCAGAGTCAAGTCAGGTCCCCGTGGTCCCTCCAGAGTCGAGTCAGGTCCCCGTGGTCCCTCCAGAGTCGAGTCAGGTCCCCGTGGTCCCTCCAGAGTCGAGTCAGATCCCCGTGGTCCCTCCAGAGTCGAGTGAGGTCCCTGTTGACCCAACAGAGTCATGTCAGGTCCCCACTGATGCGATGTCCAGTCTTACAAGTCTCCCTTCATTATATCTAATGCAACCACGCCCACTCATTGAGTGCACTATTGTGATATTACAGTAGTCCATGTGAAGCACGTGGCTTGTAAACACCCACACAGCAAACAAAGCAGCGAGACTGTACTTCAAGTTTTTTAAATGTTGCTGTTCGTTGCTGAGTGGAATAAGACAGAATTCACCTCAGAAAAGACTGTTACAAATAAGACTGTATTAGAGTAGTTTAATAAAGCCTTGATTGATTTTACATACCAGTGTCTTGTGCTGTGTGCTTACAAGTTACTGATTCCAGAATTGATAAAATACCCTAATCTCAATTTATCGGTGGACGAATAGTTGATAAAGTGTTAAATATTAATTCTGAATAATTTGCATACTAATTCGGTTCTTGTTCACTGGAATTCAATCCCCTTTGAGTTATATTGATTTTAATTCCCTTATTAATCTTACAGATGTCCTCATCTCAGTTTAGCCAGCATCCCGACGCCCTTGTCCTGAAAACCCCTAAACTCGCACGTGTCAGTGTTTATGAATAGATTCAATTAAATGGGATAAATTTAATCTTGACAAACTATGTATCATTATAAAGATATAAGCCTCAAGCATCGACGACAGATCGCTGCTTTTCAATGGAAAGCTTATAAAGACTGTATTTACTACATTTGTGTAAGCAGTACACATACAAACATGAACAATGGAAACGCTGTACATACCAGGGGGGTATTCCAAAAAGCAGGTTATGTGACTTACCTGGGTAAGTTTAGGAGTAAGTAAATGGATAACCTCTGCTTTCGGTTCCAAGGGTGTTGCCGTGAGAGGGTGGTAAGACCACATATCGATGTATTTTCTTATTCTAACGAATATTTGCAGGAACGCTATCATTTTTCTAGGGAGTCGTTAATTTATTTAACAAACCTACTAAAACCACACATCTCAAACGTGACAAACCGGGGGTCAGCGCTTAGCGCAGAATAAATTATTGGTATTGCTCTGCGCTTTTTTGATACGGGGAGTTTTCTCTATAATGTGGGCGATGCAGAGCATGTGATAAAGGCAACAGTGTGAGGAGCCATTCGTACAGTATGTATGGCACTGAAACGGTTTCTACACACTTTTGTACAGTTCCCTGGCCATAAACCTGTGCGCTTTATTAAAGAAGAATTCCACAGGGTGGCCGGTTTGCTCTCAGAAATTATGTCATCTACTTCAATTAAATTACATTTCTTAATACGTTTATTTTGACTGCACACACACGTAAAGTATACACAGACTTCTTAAACTTATAATTAATCTTAATTTCAGGGTTCTCAAACGTGATTGGGTGCATTGATGGCACTCACATTGCTATTAAAGCTCCATCTATCAATGAGGGAGACTATGTTAATAGGAAGTCTGTAATACCTATTTTGGCTCCTTAAGATTGGTGATACAAATAAAAAACGTATTGCTCTCCACCGGCGGTAATATGTGATGCAACCCACCTCATCACTAATGTTGAGGCAAAATGGCCTGGGTCTGTACATGATGCCAGAATATTAAGAGAGTCATCTCTGTGCAACAAATTTCAACAGGGTACGTTTTGTTAGACAAATGCTTGTAGTCTTTATTACATTTACAAAACACCTCAAACATTACATGACACTTGACACTATGGTTACTTGCTGGGGGACAGAGGATACCCTTGCCTCCCCTATATGATGACACCCTGATGATCCTGAGCCACAGACACGCTTCAACCGGTCTCACAGCAGAACACAGGCCAAGGTGGAGAGGACAATAGGCATTCTGAAGGAGAGGTTTCAGTGTCTGCTGGGCTCAGGGTCACTCCAAATTGGGCATGTGATATCACAGTTGCTTGTGTGGTACTTCACAACATTGCTGCAATAAGAGGAGAGAGGCATCCCCCCTGTCCTGATGAAGATGAACTAGAACACCCATTGAATCTAGCAGACCACAGAGATGGCAGAATGCCAAAATCACTTTATTTAATGTGTTCTATTTATTCATATCCTGAAATAAAAGAGAGTTGACAGATTTGGATTCATTGCTTTATACTCTTAAAAAAATGTTCATGTTCACATATGATTTTCACCTTAAGGTGATGCTCCAGTAATTCCATTTCAAGTTTGGCCTTTTTAATGGCCAGCCTTTTCTCCTCTAGCTGAAGCTGTATAAGGTCCATGTCCATGTCCATGTCAGTTTTTTGCCTTAATAAATGGACCTTATACAGCTCCTTTGCAGACAACTAGGAAGGCAAATTAAAAAGGATGGTTAAAGAAGAAAATGTGCCACATAGTAACATTATGTAAATAAGGACAACTGGGGGCAAGTTCTTAAACTGCTAAGATTATGTGTAGAGGTAGATGGACCCTCATCTGCATGTACATCCCCAGCAAGATTCTGTCACATTTTTCACTCCATCTCAAAAGCTATGCATTGTCCAGTATATGCATCATACCTCTGTGGGTCTCCCAGCACTTTCTAATTCAGTCACAGCAGAGGTGGTCTCTTCATCATCATCCTAGAGTGGAAATATGCAAGGTTACTTTGTCTGGCAGACAAAGTGAAAGATCTAAAAGCAACTGGTTCTTAAAATGCATCACTAACAATTGTGACAGACTGCGTGGTTTCAGGAGGATCCAATAATACAATTAGTCCATCACCAACTGCAAGAAGGAAAAAAAAGATACTCAATGTGCAAATTACTAAAGTATGACAGACACTGAATAAAGTCATTAGGAACCTGCAAAAAAAAAAAAACAGATTACTGTATACAGCAAATGCTGTAAAATAGAATATGTATGCATAATGCACGAGAGAAACAATAACTGAATTTGGGAAGCATTTAGCTTTCTTTCTAATGACAAGAGTTAATGATTGGTTTGTCCAAATGTATAACTAAATAATCATAAGTACTAATATGGTATACCAACATTGTACCAAGTCATTTGAGTTGTCGTGGGACCACAAGTTGACCTTTATTAAGTGATAGAGCCAACTCCTCAGATGGGGTGAGAGGAGGTGGAGGTGGACCCCCGCCAGTTAGACGGGCCTCAGCCTTCTTTCTATTAGCTATATAGGAAGAATACTGTAAAATAATCTTAAGACATTGATCTTACAAAAGTTAAAATAAAATATTAACTTTTTCGAGTATGTTTTTGTGTTTCATTTTGACTTGGGAAAGTTATTTTGGCTCCAAAAGGATTACACCTTATAAAACAAGATGTCATGATTCTGCCTTCATGTCCTGATTTTCCTCTAGTCTTAAGGCAGGATCATGACAGGCCCGTGTTTTGTGTACAAGCACATGGCCTTGTCTTTGGGCCATGTGCTTGTGTTGTCTCCTTTCACCTGTCCTGCCCCCTTGTTATCCTAGATTGCTCATTATTGCCTTACCTGTGCCACCTGTTGTGTCTTGATTAGTCTTCCTATTTATATCCCCTAGTGTTCTCTGTCTTGTGCGGCTCATTGTGATTCTGTGATATATTGTTACTCTTTGTTGCACTTAGAGTCTTTGTTTATCATGTCAACCTAGTTTTGTTAAATCATCTTGTCTTTGCCCTAGTCGTTGTTTTCCCCTTTTTGTCTGTAATAAACCTTCTGTGTAGTGATTCCTGTCTGCGATTGAGTTCCTCCCTTACCTCCACATGACACAAGAGGCTTAATATTTCTAGTAAATATACATTGCACTGTATTCTTAAGAAACTGATGTAGAGAAAAGTAAATGCTTGTCGAGCCATGCCACATGCTCAAAAAGACAATTGTTCAACTTTGCAAATTAACAAAAGAAAGGCAAGCATATTTAAAATGTAATAAAAAAGTATGCATTTACTCTGTCAGTTATTTTTTTCCAAGTCAATTGTCTTTCCTCGCATATGCAGCAGTATTTATTTATCTATTTTTCATTATAATGGGCTTGAACTCCTCATAAGCTAGCATTAAAACTTCTAACTCTGCTTCGGAGAAGTACGCGGCATGTGACTTTTCACCCTTAGATTCCATGGTGACTCCTGAATTCGGCGTTCCATTGAAAATGCCTTTATGTTCACCGTGCATGTGCATTTACTCAAATTATTCTTATTGTAAGAAAATTGTATTGTTTTTTTTTTGTGCTCAAAGAAATCACTAATTTGATGTCTAAGTTTCTGTCTTTTGTATGTGAAAAAAATATGCAGTGGTATGTCTAATCCCTAAAATAGTTTGTAGAACCCTTCAATACAATTGGTAAATATTTTTTATATTTGGTGGGGTGGGGTTGATTAGACATAGTCTCCAAAAATGGTTGCAGGTATCTCATTTTCACAGCACCTTCTTCAGATTTGAAATAGAAACTCATGAGACATTTGACTTTCATCCCATTACTTTTCTAGATTGCTCCAGGACTGATTTAATGTATTTTTATATCAAATAAAACAAAAAATTCAGTGTGGTAAAAAAATTTTCAAGGCACTCCAGTGTCTATAACTTTTAATATTTTTGAGCATTATCAACTCTGGTTGTTAAAATGTACAGCCCAAAGGGATTATGTGTGTAACACACCGAAGTAAGGAACTGTTTCAATTTTAAGTTAGGTAGGGCCCTTTCAGCTGTGAGTCCCATAATGGGTGGTGCTGGCTAACAGGTTAATGCAGCCAAAAAATCATTCAACAGATTTGGATATTAGAAGCATATTAGTGTGCTATGTGTAAACCAGGTTAAAGAGATGGGTCTTTAATCTAGATTTAAACTGCAAGATTGTGTCTGCCTCCCGAAAAATGTTAGGTAGATTATTCCAGAGTTTAGGTGCCAAATAAGAAAAGGATCTGCCGCCCACAGTTGAGTTCTGAGAATGCAGTGGACGTAGAGGAGTATAATGTAACAAGAGCTCGTTAAAATACTGAGGTGCTAAACCATTCAGGGCTTTATAAGTAATAAGCAATGTTTTAAAATCTATACCAGTGGTTCCCAGCCTTTTTCAACTCGCGGCCCACACAACCAAACATATGTTTGTGCGGCACCACTGCAAAAAAATTAACTGACCTGCTATTGTTGGGTTAATAACTTAGTACTCAGGAGCTAGATTGTTAACTATCTTTGTTGATTGAACTGGCAATGAACAGAAAATAAGTCTGGCTGGCACCTCTTGGCACAACTGCTGTTGTTCTGTAGCATATGCAGCAAAAATATTTAAGGTAAATTAACGGTTTATTCTTAAACCAATCAGCGAGCTCGAATAGTAGAAGCATAGTTACAGTTTAATATTTATTTTTTGCTATGTAATTATATATATATATATATATATATATATATATATATATATATATATATATAATGAAATTTAATTTAATTTAAATGATGTTATTATGTTATGACTAATGACATTTACAAAAATGTCATTGTAACAGCCAAATCAAATCTGACTTTAAAAATTTAAGGCTCAAGAGCCCAACTAAACCAAACACTGACCACTATAATGGTGACACAAATTTGTGATTTTCATCTTTGTTGATTCTGCATGTTAACATCAGGTCTCGTCAATAATGGTCAATCATCACTCAATTAATCACTTAATTATCTTTAACTCAGCTTCAGTGTTAATTTAACACTCCTATTTTAACACTTTCACACTCTTGAGTGTGGTCTCACATGTACTCCCAGCAGAGTTAATTTCACTATGGATTTTTAGGGGCCTTCTGCATTGCTGGGTCTGGCATATCGCATCTTCCTCTACACAATACCCCATAGATTTTGGTAAGGTTAAGGTCAGGCGAGTTTGCTGGCCAGTTAAGAACAGGGAGACCAAAGTCCTTAAACCAGGTACTGGTAGCTTTGTCACTGTGTGCAGGTGCCAAGTCCTGTTGGAAAATGAAATCTGCATTTCCATAAAGTTGGTCAGCAGCAGGAAGCATGAAGTGGTACTTCCTGGTATACAGTTGTGTTGACCTTTGACCTCAGAAAACACAGTGGACCAAAACCAGCAGATGACATGGCACCCCAAACCATCACAGACTGTGGAAACTTTACACTGGACCTCAAGCAAAGTGGATTGTGTGCCTCTCCTCTCTTCCTCCAGACTCTGGGACCCTGATTTCCAAAGGAAATGCTAAATTTACTTGAATCAGAGAACATAACTTTGGACCACTCAGCAGCAGTCCAGTCCTTTTTGAAGCGAGATGCTTCTGATGCTGTCTGTTGTTCAAGAGTGGATTGAAACAAGGAATGCGACAGCTGAAACCCATGTCTTGTATACGTCTGTGTGTAGTGGTTCTTGAAGCACTGACTCCAGCTGCAGTCCACTCTTTGTGAATCTCCCCCACATTTTTGAATGGGTTTTGTTTCACAATCCTCTCCAGGGTGTGGTTATCCCTATTGCTTATACACTTTTGTTTCCTTTCCTTCGCCTCTATATTAATGTGCTTGGACACAGAGCTTTGTGAACAGCCAGCCTCTTTTGCAATGACCTTTTGTGTCTTGCCCTCCTTGTGCAAGGTGTCAATGGCCGTCTTCTGGACAACTGTCAAGTCAGCAGTCTTCACCATGATTGTGTAGCCTACAGAACTAGACTGAGAGACCATTTAAAGGCCTTTGCAGTTAATTAGCTGATGAGAGGGTGGCACCAGGTGTCTTCAATATTAAAATCTTTTCACAATATTCTAATTTTCTGAGATACTGAGTTTGGGATTTTCCTTAGTTGTCAGTTATAATCATCAAAATTAAAAGAAATAACCATTTGAAATATATCAGTCTCTGTGTAATGAATGAATATATCAGTTTCACTTTTCGAATGGAATTAGTGAAATAAATCAACTTTTTGATGCTATTCTAATTATATGACCAGCACCTGTAAATCTCAGTTTTAAGATAATTGATACTTAAGACTGGTTTTGTGGTCTATGGTCACATATGAGTATATAATATATACTAATTAGGCACCTCTGGACTAGACCACATGTTTTCAGACCTTACAAAATCGGTCGCCAGGATAATTTTAGGGAAATGTAAATAACACATATATCCATAGCACATAACTCAGATTTCCAAAGAATACAGTGCATGTGACAATGTTATAGGTAACATATATGGAAATATCACTGGAGATAAAAAGCCAGTTGTAAGCATCACACAAGAAGAAAAATGTTTTGGTTAGTTTTGGGTTATTACCTTGATACAGATCAACTGAACTTTTTATTGGACAGCAACAGAGGAAAAGATAAAACAGTTACTGCACCATTTGCTTTCTACAGGTCACGCTTTTGGCATAATGCAATATAATTCATATGGGCAATTTCGGAGATAGCCTCATTCAATTCAATTACACCAGCTCCTGTTTGGCTGTCTGAGAAAGATGAGAGCGTGTCCGATAGAAGACAGAGGAGGAAAGGCACTCCCCCCTTTGTCTCCTCCTCATCTCTTTCTCTCTCCTCTTGTAAAGGACAGAGTGTGATGAAACAATGATGGATAGACTCTGAAAAGTGCATTATTCTATATACATTATTTATTTATTTATTTTTACATAATGCAATCAGCATGAAATGCACTGGATTCTGTCAAACACATGGATATTACTCCTCATAACGGGACACATTCTATCTCTTTCTTGTTTTTTCTCCCTTTCTTTGCCAGCAGCTAGTGCAGAAATATTCTCTATTGAAATACTCCTTCTCAGTCCTATTTCTTTGTTAATAGTAGGGCTGTTTTACAAGAATATTTAGCTGCCTCTCCAAGACATTTATTAGGCTTCTTTAAAGTGTTTGTTTAAACCAACAAAAACAAATGTTTATAAAGCATGAAGGCCCAGTTTAATTGTGCATAATATGTGCTAATAACAAGAACTGGCTTGAAACTGGTGTTATTTAAAAATAACTTGCTTTAGATTGGGTTCAACATACTGAATCAAACAGTACCCAATTTACGTTTGCACTTTATTTTCTAGAACTTGTATTAGAAAGTAAAAATATACAGGTTCAGTGTCAGTACTTAATTATTACCCAATTACTGTGATTGTTATAATTATATAGTGTATATATGCAAAAAAAGGACTGTAAAATAAAGTGCTACACAATTTTCCTAAGTTGATCATTTTGGATCTTGTGGTAAAATGCTGTATTTTCAGAATGTTTTAGCATAGTACTACAAAACATAAAGAACCGCTTGCGGGAAAGTTATGAAATTTAGCACAAAGATAGAGGACAGTCTCAACATTTAAATGAACGAAAATGAAAATGATGTCATTAATAACTCACCCTTATGCTGTTCCAAACATGTAAGACCTCCTTTTATCTTCGGAACACAGTTTAAGATATTTTAGATTTAGTCCAAGAGCTCTCAGTCCCTCCATTGAAGCTGTGTGTACGGTATACTGTCCATGTCCAGAAAGGTAAGAAAAACATCATCAAAGTAGTCCATGTGACATCAGAGGGTCCGTTAGAATATTTTGAAGCATCGAAAATACATTTTGGTCCAAAAATAGCAAAAATTATGACTTTATTCAGCATTGTCTTCTCTTCCGTGTCTGTGTGAGAGAGAGTTCAAATCAAAGCAGTCTGGATATCTGGTTCGCGAACGAATCATTCAGTTTACCAAATCGAACTGAATCATTTTAAACGGTTCACATCTCTAATACACATGAATCCACAAATGACTTAAGCTGTTAACTTTTTTAATGTGGCTGACACTCCCTCTAAGTTCAAACAAACCAATATCCCGGAGTAATTCATTTACTCAAACAGTACACTGACTGAACTGCTGTGAAGAGAGAACTGAAGATGAACACCGAGCCGAGCCAGATAACGAACAATGATACTGCGCATGTGTGTTTCAGCGTGAAGCAGACCGACACACAGAGCGTCTGAACCGAATTGATTCTTTTGGTGATTGATTCTGAACTGATTCTGTGCTAATGTTATGAGCGAGGGGAAACCGAAGGCTTGAATCAAGGGCAATCATCGCAAATGACGCCATTAAGTCGAGCGCAAAAGAACCGGTGAACCGTTTTCTTCAACCGGTTTATTGAATCGAACTGTCCGAAAGAACTACTGGTGATCCGAACACCGATGCAACCGGTTCTTCACTCGTGAACGAGTCAGTCTATTGTTTGTTATCTGGCTCGGCTCGGTGTTCATCTTCACAGCAGTTCAGTCAGTGTACTGTTTGAGTACATGCATTACTCCGGGATATTGGTTTGTTTGAACTCAGAAACCTTTTGTGTCAGCCACATTAAAAAAGTTAAAAGCATAAGTCATTTGTGGATTAATGCGTATTGGAGACGCGAACCGTTTAAACCGATTCAGTTCGATTTGGTGAACTGAATGATTCATTCGCGAACCGGATATCCAGACTGCTTTGTTTTGAACTCTCTCACAACGGACACGGAAGAGAAGACAATGTTGAATAAAGTCGTAGTTTTTGCTATTTTTGGACCAAAATGTATTTTTGATGCTTCAAAATATTCTAACTGACCCTCTGATGTCACATGGACTACTTTGATGATGTTTTTCTTACCTTTCTGGACATGGACAGTAGACCGTACACACAGCTTCAATGGAGGGACTGAGAGCTCTCGGACTAAATCTAAAATATCTTAAACTGTGTTCTGAAGATAAACGGAGGTCTTACATGTTTGGAGTTATTAATGACATAATTTAAATTTTTGGGCAAACTAACCCTTTAAAACAAAAAAAAAATGTTGGCTTCTCTAACTTAAACATTTATAGCACCATCAACAGGCCAAATTTGCACTCATATTTCATACTTTTTTTATATGCTCATACTTTTTCAATCAGTTTTTGCAAAAAGCAGGGCTATTTTACAGGACTACTTTGCTGCCTCTCCAGGACATTTAAAATTTTGTTTAAACAAACCAATAGTGCTTATACAATTTATGAAATATGAAAGTCCAGTGCTACAGAACAACTCTCCCCAACTTTATATATAATGTGTGCTGAGAACAAAAAATGACTTGAAACTGACTGCCTGTGGCATTATTTAAACAAACAAAAGCATTAATGCATATCGGTTAACATTGGTGCTATCATCCCATTATACCCCATTACATTTCATTTGCTTGTTAAATAGTAAACATATATTAATTTATTACACAGATAGGCTAAGTTTGTTAACTGCATCCATTGCAGTCAAGTCTATAAAGTAATGCATTTTAATTGTTAATCACCGTTAATCTTGTCTTGCAGAAAAAAAGCTTTATTGTAATTTTACTACACTATTACATATGAGTAAGATTAAGAAATGAATAGAAAATGACAAAAAATGACTAAAACATTTTTGATTTTCATCTTAAGAAATGAACCAGCCAGGTTTCCCTGGGGCCAGTTGCATGAACTTAGCCCCGACTTAATTCAGCTCATAAAATTCATAAAGAGTCAAGTGTCATAGTAGACCATTTAATAAATGTGGAATCTTAAGTAAAATGTCTTCTGTACAACTTTCAGGTTGGTGCCAGTCTTTATTTTGGCAGTGGTCTTCTCATTTGTGTCTTTTTCAGAAACTATATTATGTACAGTAGTTGCATCTGACACTGCTTTGATGCTGCCAGGCCTCATGATGGGAGACCAGCGGCAGTCTTGAGTTAATGCCAAACCTGGGCTGTGTCACCCTGTTCTCCTGTGATGTGAGCACACAGCTGATTGAGTTCAAGTAGGCCTGGCAGTGAAACGTGGACTTTTCTTTTGATCACATCACTGCTCAACTTTGATTTTTGCATGGCAAACATGAAAGATGAACAGAAAGAAAAGCAAACATTGTTTGGTTAAAAACTAAATTTGAACATGTGACATCCAATTTTAACAGGAAAATGTATTATCTTGTGAATGTGATGCACTTGTTGCTTTTACACACTCTCTGATTTAACTACACCGCCTCAACTCAAATCAATGATAATCTGACAGTTGTACAGCCTTTAAAATAAATATAACTGCTTTTTTACACTATAAGAGTAATGCAGCAGGATTTTGAACAGCCTTCGGAGTCATAATTTGGCATCACCAACAGATCTGAGTGGTGCTTCTACTGTCTCACCCTTTTTACACATTGTTTTGCTAATGTTGGAGTCTCCCGGATGGAGAACATAATTAATGGGATCGGGACATGAGAAATAAAACTTGCTTTGATCTTTTGCCATATAAGAGGTCTTTGTACCATTAAAACATCCTTAAATTTTCATATCTTAAATTCTCTGCATTATAAACAAAGTATTTATTTAATTAAGCTCCAAAAACGGCTCATTTTGGATCAGAGGGGCAAGGTACGTCACAGGCGCAATCGTTTACATAATCCCCAGTGTTAATTTAACACTCTGAGTGTGGACACATAAAAACACTTAAGCAGTGTTAAAAGTAACACTGAAGCAGAGTTGAAGTTAATGAGACAATTAAGAAGTTAATTGAGTTATGATTGATCATTATTAAAGACACCTGATGTTAACAAGCAGAATCACCAACTGAGAAAAATCACAATTTGTGTGTCACCATTATAGTGGTCAGTGTTTTCTTTAGTTGGGATCTTGAGCCTTCAGTTATTAACTTTAGATTTTGTGTGGCTGTGGTAACTGAGTTATATCATACAGACAGACCAGAGCCAATGCGTTCTTATGGATTTGATTGTGGTTTGGGCTAATTGTCATGGAGTGACCTGAATGCCTGAGCTCAGGTTTCTTTATTGTGTACATAAATTAGGTGGAAGAAGTGATTCAGCATTTTTGCCATAATATGACATGTTTTTAAAATTTAGCTCTTCATAAAGAAAGAATTCTTTAGTTTAGACACACAGACATCAAGAATCAGCGCGATCATCACAACAATGGTGACCATCAATAAAGCATGTTGTAGCCAATAAAAACTCATCCATGGCTCCCATCATGCATTGCGGCATGAATAAATTATGAGCTGAATGGTCTTTTTAACTTTTTATTCTAAATATATTTTATTTTTGCTGTTTTTATGTGATTTTTTTGTATCTAGTTTTGTGATGTTCAGAGTAGATCTGTTTATCTGAATATGCTGTTCGTCACCATTGTTGAGATTCATACGCTGATTCTTGTTATCTGTGTGTGCCTAAAATTAAACTCTTCAATAAAAGAAAAAAATCATAAATCACAGAATCACAAGAGATGCCTTCAAAATGTATAGAAAATACAGACTTTCTTTGCAGAATCAATGCTCTTACAATCGATAATGATCAATAAGAAGAGGAAAAACTGTAAATGAGTTCAGTAATTAAGGTCAAGCAATGATTACAATAACATTATTGTGAACATTAATTAACACAATAACATAATTATTTTTGCCCTTGGCTTGATACACAAATTTGAAAATTAAAAAGTTACAAGCCAAGATCCCAACTAAAGCAAACACTGACCAATATAATGGTGACACACAAATTGTGATTTTCTCGTTTGTGATTCTGCTTGTTAACATCAGGTGTCTTCTATAATGGTCAATCATAACTCAATGAATTTCTTAATTACCTCATTAACTTCAACTCTGCTTCAGTGTTACTTTTAACACTGCTTCAGTGTTTATATGAGTCCACACTCAGAGTGTTAAATTAACACTGGGGATTTTGCTGTGTACAATCACTTCTGCTATCTTGTCTACGCTGGATACAGTATACAGATGCATGTTCACTTTCTGACACAGTCACACTCAGTGGTGGAGGAAGTACTTAAGTTTAGTACTTAAGTAAAAGTACAACTACCCTGCAAAATATATACTTAAGTAAAAGTATAATTACTACATCAACATCTTACTTAAGTAAAAGTCATAAGTACATACTTTTAAATTTACTTTAAAGTATTTTTTTAAGTAAAAGTACAATCAGTTGTCTCAATGTCTGGGCTGTTCAATTGTAACAATCACAAACAATATCTATTGTGTACTGGAAAGAGTTGTTGTGCAATACTGACACTGTAAAAATCTGGTTATTTACTTATTACTCATTAAATAATAATTAGGCTAAGCCAATTATGATGTACAATTTATTTTATTATGACATACAATTTATTTTATTTTTACTATACTATTAAGAGCAGTAAAAAAAACTCAAAAGTACACAGGTGAGTGTTATGCTGAACACTTTAATCAAATTTGTATGACCAGTTTATTCTGCACAATATTATTCTGCTCAATATTACATTTATTTCTGTATTTTTGATCAAATAAATGCAGGCTTGATAAAAAGAAGAAACTTCTGTCAAAAACATTAAAAATAGTAATGTTTCCAAACTTTTGGCCTGTACTGTATATATATATATATATAATATCATGATATTGACGAAAAACCACTGTCATAGTTCAAAATTGTTCACAATCGAATCAAACCAAGATATAGTTTTGCCTGCATGCTTACTTGTGAATGTCAAATAAATACCCAATGTTGTATGGTAAAGAAGCTAGGAGCCGACGCCGTATGAATAGTTTTAACATTTTTTCATCGAGTCAAAACAAACAGCTATTTTAGCCAACCACGAATGTACAGATATAGCAGTAGTTTGCTCATCTCCAAAAATGTAACTAGCAAGCTATCGTCCCTGCTGTGCTAATAACCAGCTAAAGAAGTTGCCCTGTTAGGGTAAGAGTTACCACTAACTTACGTCAAACAAATATTATAATATCTTCGATTTACATCAGTTCCGCTTGTGTTGTTTCAAAACACGCGCTGAGCGCGTGAGTTCTTTGGCCAATCAGATCTCCGATCTGTTTCAACGTGCATTGGCCAGCAACGCCAAAACGTCAGTCGACCAAAAAAATGTTTATGCAAGATTCGGAAGGATGTAACGACACGCATTTTAATAATGTAGTGGAGTAGAAAGTACAGATAATTGCTGAAAAATCTACTTGAGTAAAAGTATAAGTATGCATTATTTTCTTTCACTTAAGTAAAGTATAGATACGTAAAAATTTACTTAAGTACAGTAACTAAGCACAAATACTTCGTTACATTCCACCACTGATCACACTCAAGACTATCATCAGGACACATGCAGTGAAATAATGTTCGCTTTGATGAAGTTGAACATCTTGTCTGCATAATTGTACAGATACCAGAAGGATCCCAGCGTAAAGAAAAAGTGTATAGTTTATTTTTAATGGCACCCCGGATTGTGTCTGAGAATTGATTTGAGTATTTTGTTTTGTAAACTAGGCACGGTGTCATGAAGAGTTCACAAAGAAACATTTGTTGAGAGATGAAGCAGTACTAGATCTGACTGCAGCTGCCTCACAAACCATAAAAATAATTAATTATTTTACAATGCTTTGTCTGGAAACGTTGTATTTTAATCATGTTGTCAAAACACTCACATGCAACAAGGGGGTGTTGATACTGTTTCCTATGCAGTGTTGTAGCCAATCATAACAGCAGCCAATTACTGAGAAGCCTTGAAGGACACACCCCTTAAAACAGGTTGATAGAGAGAGGGTCAGAATGAGGGTTGAAAATTATCCATATATTTATCTATGTTTTTGTTTTTCTTTTATGTTGTTGTTTGCAAAAAACTCTATTAACATTGTAAATAAACCTCAATGAGTATTAAAATAATAGTTAAAAGAATTATTAACTTTTTTTAATTAATCATAACTCACATTTGATCAATTGTTTCATTTTAAATTTGATTTGTTGAAGGACAGAGCAAAAATCATCAAAACATTTTCCATTGTCCGTATATACTGAGATAGCTAGTAAAGTGTTTCTTACATTAACTAACTGAAGTTAGAATCTAACTAGTTGTTATTTAGCTATGAACATTAACTAAAGCTGTCTACAGAAGATACCACTACTAATGAAATTCATGAGAGGACAGCTAATGTATTCATATGTGAAGAAAAATGCATTCATTTCATCAACTTACCAGTGAGTGTGCCTGGGAAACACGATAATGAATGGGGTTCAGTGTTTGAAATAAATTAATATGTTAATTCAGAAATTTCAGATTGCAAAAGTTCCTTACATATGTTTGTTACACACATCATTTTGGTGTCCGCTACAAAACCATGCCTTTTTTTACTACCAACACACAGTTAGAGTGTGTTATTCCATAACGGACACAAACAATACTGTCCCTGAAGAACTGAAATGTAAACAAAGGAATTAACATCCATATTACAATGTTATTGCTGCATTAGACTAAACGTGCTCCATGAGATGTCGTTCAGTGAACCCTTACCTTTCTAACTGATAAAGTGGGATTTACAGCTGTGGATGTGTTTATGACTAAAAATGTTCTGCATTTTTAATTCTTTATGTTTTGATGTGTCCTGCTTGCACAAATGTAACAAATACATTTTTTATAAGCTTTCCATTGAAAAACATTGATCTGTCATCGATACTTAAAGCTTAGATCTTTATAATGATATATAGTTTGTCAAGATTAATTTTGTCCCGTTTCATTTAATCTATTTGTAAACATTGACACGTGAAAAACAAGGACAGTTCAGTACGACAGCGTCCAGGTGCATGTTAAAGTCTATTGGATTTTTGTGAATCTTTGTCAATGGTTGTGGTTTTCATGGCCATGCAAAACTCTGTTAGTGAGTGTCATGGTGTGTGTGGAGAGATGAGGTGAGGACTAAAGTTTCAGAAAGAAAGGGTTATTTAATAATTAAAATAAACAAAACAACAACAACACCGAACAGGCAGGCAGGCAGGCCAGGGACAACAATACAGGGACACATAATACACACTACGAGCATACTAGATGACAAACAATGGATGAGCACAGGACTGCAGACACCTGGAGAATAAATAGGAAGAAAAAAGAGGAGGGTAACGAGGAAGACTCAGGTGGAGCAACTTAAACAATAATGAGGTGACAAGATGGGAGGGGACAGAGAATAAGACAGGAGAGAGCACATGTCACCAGACAAATGCAACACAAGCCATGTGCTTACAAAAAAAAAAAAAACACAGGAGTGCCCTCTGGTGGCCATCTTGGCCTCTCCAGCTGTAGACTGTGACACATAACCTACCTTAAGTAGAGGATTCCAGGTGCTCCACCAAATGTCAAAGGAATCCAGGACGGAGGAGGAATAAAGGTGGAGTAGGAGGAGGGAGGGCAAGCAAAGCCTGTGTAGTGGAAGAGAGCCTGGATCCTGAGGTGGTGCTGGTGTAGTGTTAGCCCACCTGAGCAGAGCAGGTGGAGCTGAAGTCCACCAGGGCAGATCTAAATCCCACCAGGATGGAGCAGGCAGATCTGAAGCCCACCAGAGTGGAGCAGGTGAAGAAGAGAACAACCACTTGAGAGGAGCTGATGCCACTGCCTTAGGAGGTTCTGCAGGCTCCAGGACTGGAGTGGGCTCTGGAGTGGACTCTGAGGGCTCCTGGACTGAGGCAGGCTTTGGAGTGAACTGGAGTGGGCTTTAGCGTGGACTCTGAAAGCTCCTTAACTGAAGCTGCCTCTTGAGTGGTCTCTGAAGGCTCCCGGAATGCAGCTGGCTCTTGAGTGTATTCTGAAGGCTCCTCAACTAGAGCAAGTTCATGAGTGGACTCTGAAGCAGCCCATGCCCACTAAACAGCCATCAGGTGAAAGGCAAAGATGGCATTCTTGATTATGGCAGCAGTGAAATCAAGCAGCTTGGTGGTGACCTCTGAGACCACGGGAGTCAGATCCTCCAGGACCACCGGACTTGATATCACCAGAGTCTGGTCGTCCAGGACCATTGGACTTGGGACCACCAGAGTAAGGTCCTCCAGAACCACCGGACTTGAGCTCACCAGATTCAGGTCCTCCAGATTTGAGCAGACTGGAGAAATGCCAGTTGCTCTGGCTGAGGTCAAGAGTGGATCCGCCAACCTTGAAGCCAGTCTCAAAAGCCTTGGGTACACCTGGTGGAGAGGTTCTGGACTGGCAGGGACCTTTTGAATAGGCTCTGGAACTAACTGTCTCTCCCTGTGAGCTAGAGAGTCCACAAACGCCCCAAAAGACAGGTGCTCCATGCTGAACCTCCTCCTAATGCTGATAGACTCATCAAGAGCATAGTTGAACAGGTCCTTGAGAGCCGCTTCGTTGTAGTCCAACCCCTCCGCAGGACTCCTGAACTCCACAGCAAACTCCCTCAAGTCAGTCCTCTGCTGAAGCATGGAGCATGTGTTGGTAGAGGGGGCTAGAGTGAGTGGAGACAGCTGAATGGCGTACACCCACTGAGTCCTTATCTTGGCTGGTTTGTTCTATCAAGGTGCATATGGAGAGTTGAGGCGAGGACTCAAGTTGCAGGAAGAAAGCATTATTTAATAGAATGAAACAAAACAACAACAAAAACAATACCAAGGGGTAAAACAGGCAGGCAAGCCAGGGACAACAATACACACACACATAATACACACCATGAGCATACTAGATGACAAAAAAAAACAGATCAGCACAGGACTGCAGGACTTGCACTGTGCAGGTTGATTGTTGTGTGACATTCATGAGAGATATGGAGGGCAGAGTAGATTGGTTCCTTATGCTTTCAAATCGCTCTTGCACTTACTTCGGTGTCTTTTTGATGGGTGCTCAGCGACAAACGAAGGAACAAACACCTGCACATACTTGCATAGTTTTGATCGCTCCCTGTAGAGCTCACATTTTCACGCACAGCCCCACGATTTGTCGATTATGTACAATAGCTGCATGTTATTAGTCAAACTGCATTGGCTGTTTTAGGCAATATTAAAATCCTGGCCAGGTAGTGTGAGTGGTGCATATGGCCACCTTACTTGGAGAATAAATAGGGAGACAAATGAGAAGGGTAACGAGGGAGACTCAAGTCAAGCAACTTAAAAAAATAATGAGGTGACAAGATGGGAGGGGACAGACAATAAGACAGGAGAGAGCACCTTGTACCGAACAAACTCAACACAAGCCATGTGGTCACAAAAACAAAACCACAGGAGTGTGCCCTCTGGTGGCGGACCTGGGCACTCCAGCTGCAGACTGTGACATTGGGTCTCACTGAAATGAAATGAATGGGAGTCAGTGATTATAAAATAAATGTTCTCTATTTGAGAAAGTGCTATAGGATTTCTTTTAAAAACCCTTATGTAAATGTGGGACTATATATATATATATATATATATATATATATATATATATATATATATACATGGGCAAGACTGCGCCGAACATGGCAGCTGTGTTGCGAGCTCAGAGTAAACTTTGCAGTTTTTAGTTTGTTTTACTTATTGTTTTGTTGCTCTTCATGTTGGATGTTGTTTTTATAACTGTCTACGACAGACACACACTTCTAAGCATAGGTTCCAGAATCAGCCATCGAGCTTACGGGGTTCTCTGTGCACCATTCCGACAGAACAAAAGAGCTCACAGGGAGAAGCAGAGGTGGGGGCATTTGTTTCTGTATCAACAACTTGTGGTGTGATGAAAGGAACCTACACTCTATTAAATCCTTCTGCTCCCCTGATCTGGAATTTCAAATGCCATCAACACGCGTGGTGATCATTGGAGCTGGGACATGTTCCGGGCAGCGTCTGATGATGACATAGAGGTGTACTCAGAAACTGTAATGTGTTTCATCAGGAAGTGAATTGCACATGTTCACCTGTTGAAGTCTGAACGGTTATATGTTAATTGTTTCTGCAATTTCTGGAGCAAGCTCCCAAGAATTTCACTCACCAAGGCAAATGTGCTGTGTTGATGTGACAATAAAAGTGAATTGATATATAGTGGTGCGAGGAGCAAATGACAGACACAGTGGGTGTGGCGTCAGACCTCGGAGAGGCCTTTATTAACAGAAAATAAACCGAAGAGGGAATAAAAGTGTCCAAAGGGGAAGAGTGTCCAAAACAAACAGTGAATCTGTTGTCCTCGTCGTGCTGTGCGGTTCATGTAGGTGGGGCAGTGTTCATGTAGGAAGGGTCCAGGTAAGGGGTGGAGTCCAGCAGCCGCACGCACTCCCCTCTTTAGTCTGGTGCATCTTTCTCGCTGCCCGCGGTGCTTGCAGGGAATAGACGGCCTGGCATTCTGGCCTGATGGCCTTGTAAACGGGTGTGGTTCTCGTCCTGACAGCAGGTGCGACTGCTCACATCGCTCGCACCCTTCCTGGACCCACGAGGACCAATGTGCGCATGGGAAAGAGACCAGTCTCTTGAGGAGAGGTGTGTTGGGCTTTTAAACAGCGGCAGTGATGAGGCTCCATTCACATCAGGTGTGCCCCATCACACGCCACCAGCCCTGACTCATCCAGCGCCCCTCCTCTTTCACACACCCACTCCTGTCAGGAGCCTGATTTTTATTTTATTTTATTTCTTTACACACAATGATACAGTGGGTAGGCTAAGCAGTATTTTAATGACACTGAAATCTAAAAACAATGGTGTCACCAACTACCTATGACAAACATGTTTACATGTATCTTTTTGATTGTCCAGAATTGGACAACATCCAGGTAAAAGCTACACATTAATACTAACTGTAAACATGTCAAATGAGTGACACGGGTCCTTCCTCTTTGCTTTGTGGCTGAATAAGGAGTTTTACAATATTTTTAAGGTCTAAAATCAGTATTTTGATCTTTCAGACTGTTGGGGCTCATAAGCTTGATGTCTTTTGAAGGGTCATTTTCCCTTAATTACACAGAAGAAAACTGTTTATTATTGGCAGCAGTCCAAGGTGTGCGACATGAACTAACACACTGCACACACATAACAGACAATATTAAATGTATATTAAACAGATATTTATTTTAATTTAAAAAAGACTGAATATGTGCAGCATATTGGTGTAATGAGTGTGCATGCTTGTGGGTGTGTGTGCTCTCTGTCTGACGCCTCAGGTGCTTTTACTGAGATGAAAGGCTTCTGATGAGGTGTGGATACTTGGGCCCGTGACAGCTGTATATTAATCTACAGAACTTCAGACAAAGCATTTCTCTCTCTCGTTCTCTCCCCTCTCTGACCCATCCACTCTCTCATCTGAAAACACTACAGACCCCAGGGTCCTCTGCATCCGCCTTGGCTACAGGACATGAAACAAAAATTGTTTCACTTTAAGGGCTTTAGCTCGTTTGAAGCCTCACCAGCTGCTTTGCCTATCTTTTTGGACTCTTTTCTCTTTAAGTTGTACCATATTGTGACATGTAAGCGGAACATCAATACTTCAAACTGATAATTGACAGATGAAACAGAAACATATTGTTATGTGAAAGCTTTCATTGGGATTAGAATATTACAATGACACACATCGACTCTAATAAGAGTTGTTTGTGTGGTAACCAGAGAGAGGCACATAATAAATAAATCTGAACAAAATAAGATACAAGAAAACTGGTTGTGGTGTTACTTCATAATTGTGGGGAATTCCAAAAAAGTTACTAAACATGCCATGATATAAATCTTGAAGTGTCAGATGATTGATCTAATTTTTTCTTATTCATGGTTATCATGGCGAACACATTCTCAGCAGAGTGCTGAAGAAGAGTGTTTTGTTGATTGAATGTAATGTGGAACTGTACCACTAGATGTCCCCAGAGTTTCTCTAGAGAATAAAAATATATTTATATATGTGAGTAAAGAGATGAGAGCAGATTGAATGGTTAGTTCATCAAAAAATGAAAATTAACCTGTGTTTTACTCACCCTCAAGGCATCCTAGGTGTATAAGACTTTCTTCTTTCAGATGAATACAGCCAGATTTATATAGAACATTTTCCTTGTTCTTACAAGTTTTATAATAGCAGTGGGCAAGTGTTTTTTTCAACATTTCAAAAGTAGACAAATAAAGTGCAGCTATTCATTATAAAACGTGCCTCACACGCATCTGGGCAGTGAATAAAGGCCTTCTGTAGCAAATTGATGTGGTTATGTAAAAAAAAAAAAAAAACAAACAAAAAAAAACTTATTTAAAACATTATAAATACTTTTCGCTCACTTCATCTGACTGTAGTCAAAGTCCCTTTAAGGCAAGTCATGTCATCTTTGAAACACCTCTCAGGCATGCAAGTGCAGTCCCTATCTCTTTGAATGGGGAAACTTCAAAATCTCCAAAACTGTTGGCAAAACTTAAGATCAAATTTCATATTGGAAATCACATTTAAAATCTGACAACAACTGTCTCATAAATGTTCTTTTTTTTTTGTCAAATAGCATTAAAAAAACGCTTATATTTCAGTCTAGACCAGTGAATTTAACCAATTAGGGATTGGTTCTTTTGCACTGAAGGTGGGACTTCATTCAGTATGGAATTACATTTGGTTCATTAAAAAAAAAATACAGAACTTTATAAAACTGAACGTAACTTTTTCAGAAACTATTAAAAATATGCCATTACAGAAGAATAAAAACACAATGAAAATGAAATGAAATCTGTCGCACAAATTTAACAGGCTCTTCAAATATGCTTCATTTTTGTTGATGTTTTTCAAAGATTCGTTTTCGCTAATCGTGGATTCTGAATGCATTGCCACAGATTTCGCTTATGCTTCTCAGTTTTTCGTTTGGTGTTTTGACACAAACCTCTGGTGGGGGCGGGCTTAACAGAGATCTACTCAGCGAAATCTGTGGCAATGCATTCAGAATGCATTATAATAAATAAAATAAAAAGATAATTAAATACAAATAATGAATATACACAATATATTAAACCACTACACAGATGCTGTGTAGCGATGTTACAAGAACTGCTATACAGATGATGTGCAGAGATGCAAACAATGTGCAGATGAGTTGCATAGTTAGGTTGTCATAAAAAAAGTGCACTGTGCAGAGTGTTATTGGGTAACCCTACACTACCAGAGTCTCTAAAATGTATTGTGTTTAATGTCCACTGTTTAGTAGACTGATAGTGTGAGGGAAGAAACTCCACCTGAGCCTCTCTGTTTTTACCATCAGACTGCGGAAGCGTCTGCCTGACTGTAGCAGATTAAACAGTGGATTTCCAGTGTGGGTGGAGCCTTTGAGGACCTTAACAGCCCTAGATTTACATCTCCTGATGCGGATGTTTTGCAGAGAGGGGAGAGACGTTCTTTGCAGGGCTTTAAAGGGCTCTTTGCAGGGCTTTAAGATCCTGGGCTGAGCGGTTTCCATACCATGATGAAATGAGTCAATATACTTTCTATAGCCCCGATATAGAAAGTTTTCAGGATTCTAGGGGAATTTTTTAATTTTCTCAGGAGTCTCAGATGTTACAGTTGTTGTCTGCCTTTTTTAAATTGAGCTTGAATGTGGTTAGTCCAAGTCAGGTCCTCAGTAATGTGTACACCAAGGTATTTGAAGCTGCTCACTCTCTCCACTGGGGTCCTGTTAATGATGAGTGGGATGTAGATCCACTGCTGCCTCCTCCTGAAGTCCACAACCAGCTCCTTGGTTTTGCTGACATTCAGAAAGAGACCGTTTGTTTGGCACCATGATGTCAGACTCACTACCTCATCAAGATAGGCAGCCTCATTGTTTTTGGAGATGAGGCCCATCACCACTGTATCATCCGCAAACTTGATGACAGAGGTGGAGATGTGAGTAGACACACAGTCATATATGTAGAGCGAGTAGAGCAGCGGGCTCAAAACACATCCTTGTGGGGCTCCTTTACTCAGGGTGATGATGTTGGAGGTGGTCTGACCCACCCTCACTACCTGAGGTCTCCATGACAGGAAATCAAGAACCCAGTCAAAGAGGGGGACATTCAGTCCGAGGTTTCTGAGCTTGGAGACCAGATTGTGGGGGACTATAGTGTTGAAGGCTGAGCTGTAATCTATAAACAGCAGCCTCACATAGTTAGCTACAGAAATGTAATAATTAAGTGTAAAATAACACTACATCTTGTTCTCTGTATAAATCAAATATACATTAACTTTTGTTAAAACTATGTTTTGTTGTCTGATTAACATTAAATGGATCATCAGTTGTGACATGGACTTTTACAAGGTGTTAGATCTTAAATGTGTGTTGGCAGTGTGTGTACAACCACCCTATAATGATAAAGATCTACTCGTTTTTTGTTTTTTTTAATCTCATTAAATAATTTCCCCTTTCTCAAATCAAGCCGATCTCAGATTCCGGTCAGTGTGATGTCACATGGATGAAAGCCCCTCCCATGATAGTTTGATTGACAGTAGCATTTCTGCACAGACTGGACTGGCATCTACCTAAATGTGTCTATGATCGTGTGAATCATTTGTGATCCAGCTTCCAGAGTATAAGGTTTTTAAATGATTCTTTGGCAATCACCCTTGCTAATAACGTGCTAGTTTCATGATGAATACCGCTAAAGTTTACCATCTCCCAGAGAGCAGCCCGGAAGAGAGGGGCAGGGTCAGCAGAGCTCATTTGCATTTAAAGCGACATGCAATAAAACTGTGTGCTGTAGACAGAACTGTTTGTGATGGGATAAAATGGTGTTGTTTTACACTACCTTTAAGAAACTGTAACCAACCTATGTCATAGACTTGTCATTAAGACCCTAAAGAATCATATCAACTTCTTGAAAATGGGCATCCAATGACCCCTTTAATGACACAGCAGCATGTATTTATAGGCTGCTGTCCTTTTAAGACCAAATGCATGGATCCAAAATACCGATCAGATTTCTCGCTCAGTTGTTTCCATTCACTTTAAATATAACCAACCAAAGATTTTCAAAACAGGTATTCTTTCATAATTTCCTTCACCTCTTCTTGCACTGGAATGACTTAAAACTGCTTGATTGTGTAAACTGCAAGACAAAACACCTATAAATGATAACTATAAATAGCTACTGATAGGCTTCAAAAGGAACTTCAGAATAAGTGCAAATACACCATTTCACAGAGTAAGACTGCTGACTAAACATAACGATGTCTGTTATTGCAGGTAAATATGACCGAATGCTGCATTTTCTAGAATGATAAAAAGTAAATGCCATAAATCTGACTGTGAAGAAGTGACCTTCTTCAACGCTGTAAGCGGCAGCACTGGCACGTATTATATGAACACGCACACACATATACAATCATTACTCACCCCTCCTGTTTCAGTTTGTGCTGCTATCGGCATATCGATCTGTAAATAGAAACAGATTGGTGACAACTAATATATGGTGGTTTTGTATTGTGGTTGCAAATGAGTGATGATTTGTTTTAATACATTACCAAGTGAAGTTTTGTATAAATCTTAAAGTGGATGATTTAATAATACTGGTGGAACTTACCTATTAAGGGTCGTGCCTGTAAATGGGCGGAGTCTGGTCTTTAAATCTTTGCGCTAGACTTCAAATGGGGCTTGTTAACCAAGTCGAGCAGACGTGCTGTTGAGGTGCCGTGAGCAAGAAAAACCCCTTCGTATATTGGTAGATACAAGTGGAAAATTTGTGTATATTTATTATACCGTTATTTTGTTATTTTGTTTTTATATATATTGGTTTGGACTGAGCACTGGTCAATATCTACACTGCTGGACTGTTGTTTTATCGGTGCACGTGTGAATAAAACAACAAGTTACACTGAAGAAAATCTGCGGGTTAAGTCATCTCTTTTGGTCTCGTTTTGTTGGGGTTTTGAACATTAACACGTCCCGCAGTAGACTGAGGAGACCCATTCTGGGCCTATCATAGTCTGCTGCGTTACATTTGGTGGCAGTGGTGGGATGGCTTCCCATAAGAAAACACCAAAAGGCAAGAGGCCTGGTCTGCGCTCACAAGTAAAGTGGGTGGTTAAAGGAGAAGAGACCGGAGACAGCTTGACATCGGAAGGAGAGGAGGCGTCATGGGTAGATCCTCCTGAAGCGTCGAGCAAACCCGGCTTAGCACCGACCGGTGGACCATCCACAGTACCCAGCGGGGGCCTGGCGAGCCTGATGAGAGATTTCCTTGAGGCACAGCAAGTGAGGAAGGAGAGATATGTGCGGGAGCTGCAGGGCATTCGTGAGTCAATCCAGCAGACTGTGAGATCAACCGTAGCAACTCCGAGTGACATGGGGAGCATACATATGAATCTCCCAACGCCGGGGCCTTCAGGAATATCCACATCACCAACCAGGTCACTAACACAGCATAGAGGGCCCATACATCGATCAGAGACACCGGTGCCTGTCTTGCAGCCAGGGGACGACATCGAGAGTTATCTGAGGAGGTTTGAGCGATTGGCCCGAACGTGGCAGTGGCCAAGGGAAGAGTGGAGCTGTCGACTCGTACCTTTACTGACTGGGCAAGCACTTGAGGCATACCTCGCAATGGATGAGAATCTCGCAGATGGCTACGACCACCTTAAGGACGCCCTACTGCAGAAGTTCAACATCTCAGCTGAGACGTATCGTCAGCGGTTTCGGGCAGTGAACATCCCAGAGGGTGAGTCACCAACCGAAACATACCATCGTCTGTGGAATCTTTTCCAGAGATGGGTGCGTCCTGATCTGCATTCTAAAGAGGAGATCGGAGAGCTGATCATCCTGGAACAGCTACTTTGTGTACTGCCATACGACAGCCGTACTTGGGTAAAGGAGCATGAACCAGAATCAGGATTAGCAGCTGCAAAGCTAGCCCAGCAGTACCAGAATGCCCATCGATCTGGCCCGCGCACTCAACCTGTCAAAGGTAAAGCACGGTTTGCACACACAGATAGTTCCCAAGACGCTATCCATGAACTTAAGTTGGCTACTACACCGAAACTGATCTGCTTTGCATGTCAACAGCCAGGACACAAAACTTCTGTATGTCCAGCACGTAAAGCCAAACTGACTGGCTTTTGCTATGTGCCCAGAGAAAATGATGGGGAAGTAGACTCTGTTGGGCTGGGGCAAGGTAATAACATGCTGTTGGACATTACGGTAAATGGACATGCGTTAAAGGCAATGCTAGATACTGGTAGTGCACTCTCTCTAATTAAATCATGCCATGTTGTTAATATTGACTATGATACCACCACTAAGGTACAATGCGTGCACGGGGATGTAAAGCCGTATCCAAAGGCTGAGGTGTTGGTGGGTGTGCAAGGTCAGATGTATCTTTTAAGAGTGGCAGTAATTGACACCTTACCGGCCGACATGATTCTGGGGAGAGATCTCCCAATTTTAAGTGAACTGGTGAATGAGAGGGGAAACCAGGTCACTGAGGTGGGGAATACCATGCCTATGTGTTCCTTTCCGGTAATAACAAGGGCTCAATCCAAGGCGGGTCTGCAGCCTCTGCCAGACTTAGACAATAGTCTGTTGCAGGGCGGGACCAAAGGCCCAAGAAAAACACGTCGTCAGAGGCGACTATGTAAATATATGGGTACTCCAGTCTTCAAACCCGATACGAAAGGGCTTGAGACTCATGAATGGCAGATCCCAGAAAACCTAGCTGAGTTGCAAAGGGGGGATGAAACGTTAAAAGCCTTGTTCGAAAAAGCTGAAGGGTTAAAGGAATCTAAGATTGAGGAACAGTATGTGATAAACGATGGTATTTTGTATGCCCAAACTGCTGATGTTCTACGTGTGGTTGTACCCTTGTCTTGTCGACCCCTTGTGTTGTATCTAGCACACACCATTCCATGGGCAGGTCATTTAGCACTACAAAAGACATACATGCGTATTAGTTCACGGTTCTACTGGCCAACCATGTACACTGACGTGCACACATATTGTACCACATGATCAATATGTCAAAAGACCAGTGCTGTACGTCAGCATGGTAGAGCGCCATTGCAACCATTACCTGTCATTTCCACCCCTTTCCGTCGCATCGCCATGGACATTGTGGGCCCGCTAGAAAAGAGCAGTGTAGGGCACCGATACATCCTTGTCATCTGTGACTATGCCACAAGATATCCAGAAGCTTTCCCACTTCGTACCATTACTACACCAAAGGTCATTCACGCTCTCATCCAGCTGTTTTCTAGGGTAGGCATCCCAGATGAGATCCTCACTGACCAGGGGACAAATTTTACCTCTCAATTGATGAAACAGCTTCATCAGCAACTGGGCAGTACAGCCATTCGAACGACCCCCTATCATCCGCAGAAGGATGGACTGGTGGAGAGGTTCAATCAGACGCTGAAGGGTATGTTGCGGAAGTTTGTCGCAGACACAGGACGCGATTGGGATAAGTGGCTGCCATTTCTCCTGTTTGCCTACCGGGAGGTACCGCAGGCATCAACAGGATTCTCACCCTTTGAACTTCTCTACGGCTGGCAAGTCCAAGGACCTCTGGACATCTTAAGGAAAACCTGGACCAAACCAAAGGCCGAAACAGAGGAGAGAGGTATCGTAAAGTTCATCCTGGAGATGAGAGACCGGTTAGAGACCTATAGGGAACAAGCCAAAGAAAACCTCCAAGAAGCTCAAGCAGGGCAGAAGAGGTGGTATGACCAGCAAGCCAGACTGCGCCAGTTCCAGCCAGGACAGAAGGTACTGTTACTCTTACCAACTTCAAGCAACAAGTTGCTCACCAAGTGGCAGGGGCCGTATACTGTGGTGAGGAAGATGGGTCCGGTGACGTATGAGCTTAACCACCCGGAAAAGAGGAAGACCCACCAGACCTATCACATCAACCTGCTGAAGGAGTGGAAGGAGGGAACAGTAAGCCCCAAAGATATGGTATCGATGGTGAGAACCGTAGAGGAAGAGGATGACGAGCCTAGCCCAGATATGCAACCGCAGAGAGATGCTGCAACGGTGATGCTGGGTCACCTGGATGAGCCACAACGGGTAGAACTGCAAGATCTCCTCCATCAGTTCCCATCACTGTTCCGGCCAAGGCCTGGACGGACTGAGCTCATCCAACATACCATACACCTCACTAATCAAACTCCCTTTAGACAGCAACCATACAGAACCCCAGAACGATTACAAGCTTCGCTAAAGGCAGAAATAGAGACTATGAAAGAGTTGGGTGTCATTGAACCTTCCCCTAGTGAGTGGAGCAGCCCATTAGTCATGGTACCAAAAAAAGATGGATCACTGCGTGTCTGTGTTGACTTCCGTAAGCTGAATTCCCAGTCGAAGTTCGATGCCTATCCTATGCCAAGGATTGATGACCTGTTGGAGCGAATAGGGCAGGCCCGGTACATTACGACATTGGACCTTTGTAAGGGATACTGGCAGGTGCCCCTCGACCCAAACTCCAAGCCTCTTACTGCCTTTAGAACACCAGTTGGATTATACCATTTCACCGTTCTACCCTTTGGTCTGCATGGGGCACCTGCCACCTTCCAACGACTAATGGACCAGGTACTCCGGGGCTGTGAAGAGTGGGCGGCAGCCTACCTGGATGATGTAGTCATCTACAGTCATAACTGGAAGGACCACCTAAGCCATCTACGACAGACCTTGGAGAGAATCCATACAGCGGGCCTGTCCTTGAACGTGGCTAAATGTGAGTGGGCAAAGCGAGAAACCAACTACCTGGGGTACCAATTGGGCAATGGTGAACTACGGCCACAGGCATGAAAAAAAGTACAAGCAATCCGGGAAAGTCCGAGACCTAGGACGAAGAAGGAAGTCCGGTCCTTCCTGGGTCTTGTGGGTTGGTACCGCCGGTTCATCCCGGATTTTGCCTCAATCGCAGTACCACTGACAGACTTACTACAAAAAGGGGGGAAGAACCCGGTGAAATGGACAGAGGCCTGCGAAAAAGCATTCAATTCCCTAAGAGGGAAGATGTGCTCCGCACCAGTGCTGCAGAGTCCGGACTTTAACCGCCGGTTCCTGGTACAGGTGGATGCCTCGGACAAAGGGATTGGAGCAGTGCTGGCCCAAGGGACTCTGGGGGCAAAGAAGCCTGTGGTGTTTTTGAGCAGGAAACTATTGCCCAGGGAGACCAGGTACTCAACAATCGAAAAGGAATGCCTTGCAATAAAGTGGGCCCTCGAAGCTCAACGATATTACCTCCTGGGGCGGGAGTTTGACCTGGAGACTGACCATCGGGCACTAACTTGGATACACTCTATGAAAGACCACAACGCAAGAGTGACTCGATGGTACTTGGCTCTCCAGCCGTTCAGATTCCAAATCCGTCATTGCCCCGGGAGAAAGAACCTTGTGGCCGACTACCTGTACAGGTTCCCGGACAGTGCGTGGCTTGAAGAGGGGGGAGGTGATGTGAAGAAGTGACCTTCTTCAACGCTGTAAGCGGCAGCACTGGCACGTATTATATGAACACGCACACACATATACAATCATTACTCACCCCTCCTGTTTCAGTTTGTGCTGCTATCGGCATAGCGGGTGCACACGCTTGCTTGGTGGCACTCGGTCAGTCATCCACCCTCCTTTCTCTCCCTCAGTTATCATGCCATCCATATAAATCACACATAAACTTTGTCTATTGTTCTATGTTTTGTTTAATCGTCTGCGTTACATGTTCCCATAGCCGGGTTACTAGATGCCGTGCTGGCGAACTAGAGGTTTTGGAAGGCGATCGCTTTTGAAGTCATCGGTTGACGACGCGCCAGCGCGGCAGCCTAGGATCCGGTGAAACCATGTCTGTTTGTGTGGTGGGGTACCCGAGTATTTCGATCTGTAAATAGAAACAGATTGGTGACAACTAATATATGGTGGTTGTATTGTGGTTGCAAATGAGTGATGATTTGTGTTAATACATTACCAAGTGAAGTTTTGTATAAATCTTAAAGTGGATGATTAAATAATACTGGTGGAACTTACCTATTAAGGGTCGTGCCTGAAAATGGGCGGAGTCTGGTCTTTAAATCTTTGCGCTAGACTTCAAATGGGGCTTGTTAACCAAGTCGAGCAGACGTGCTGTTGAGGTGCCGTGAGCAAGAAAAACCCCTTCGTATATTGGTAGATACAAGTGGAAAATTTGTGTATATTTATTATACCGTTATTTTGTTATTTTGTTTTTATATATATTGGTTTGGACTGAGCACTGGTCAATATCTACACTGCTGGACTGTTGTTTTATCGGTGCACGTGTGAATAAAACACCAAGTTACACTGAAGAAAATCTGCGGGTTAAGTCATCTCTTTTGGTCTCGTTTTGTTGGGGTTTTGAACATTAACACGTCCCGCAGTAGACTGAGGAGACCCATTCTGGGCCTATCATAGTCTGCTGCGTTACACTGACTTTCTGGAGATTCTTAGATCATGCACAGATCCAGGCTATTTGGATTTGATGTTTGTGATATGAAACATAAGAGTCACACACACCATCTAAGAGATGTTAGTCAATTGCTTTTTACCCCTTTTTTGCTAAATACACTATTTCTAATCTGAAATATTACAAGCATTGAAATATCACATAATGATTGTACAATCTTCAGTAACAATTATAATGTACCTGTTAAACCTAAGATCGTAAGTGGCTTGAAAAATACCAAGGCAAAGTGGTCTAGGCAAACTTTGTGAATCTCTGCATCTCCAATATTGCATTTCAGTGAATCTCAGGCCAGTGCACACAGTCTGTGCTGTTGTTAAAGCCCGACTCTGATGAGTTCAATTTTAATATGAGGATCCAACAAATTAATCAGGCAAATGATACCCTCACAAAATATGCCATCTTTCTAATATGTAAACTATTGTGCGGTGCTAAAGGATCCAGTCAATCCTGCATTATGCAGTGAAATCAGAAAGCTCTTCGAACTAACAGGTTGCTCTAGTAAAAATGGAGGGGATATCACCTTGGCTTATAAGAGCAAAATGGAATACAGGTGCTGGTCATATAATTAGAATATCATCAAAAAGTTAATTTATTTCATTAATTCCATTCAAAAAGTGAAACTTGTATATTATATTCATTCATTACACACAGACTGATATATTTCAAATGTTTATTTATTTTATTTACTTATTCAGTATCTCAGACTATTTGAATATTGTGAAAAGGTTGAAGAAACCTGGTGCCACACTCTAATCAGCTAATTAACTCAAAACACCTGCAAATGCCTTTACATGGTATCTCAGTCTATTTCTGTAGGCTACACAATCATGGGGAAGTCTGCTGACAGTTGACCAAAAGACGACCATTGACACCTTGCACAAGGAGGGCAAGACACAAAAGGTCATTGCAAAAGAGGCTGGCTGTTCACAGAGCTCTGTGTCCAAGCACATTAATAGAGAGGCGAAAGGAAGGAAAATATGAGGTAGAAAAAAAACGCACCCTGGAGAGGATTGTGAAACAAAACTCATTCAAAAATGTGGGGGAGATGCACAAAGAGTGGACTGCAGCTGGAGTCAGTGCTTCAAGAACCACTACATACAGATGTATGCAAGACATGGGTTTCAGCTTCGCATTCCTTGTGTCAAGACACTCTTGAACAACAAACAGCGTTAGAAGCATCTAAAGACAAAAAAGACTGGACTGCTGCTGAGTGGTCCAAAGATATGTTTTCTGATGAAAGAAAATATGATGTCACATATGATGTCACAGTTTTCACAAATTTAGCATTTTTGTAGTTTACATGAATACGGTTTAAAAAAAAAGTTTTTTTTATTGTTACTGTTATTGTGTAAAAGAACAGTCAAAATAACTTTTAACTTTTTTGGTAAATTGTGTCATAAAAAACACCCCCTCAACCCCATTATGAAAGTAGTTTAATAGATTTGAGAATTAGTAGGGGCAAATACATTTTCACAAATGTAATTTATGTATTAATATTGGCAGACCATCAATTGCCGCCAAATGCATCAATTGCCATCAAATGCATTTTACAACAGGTTCAAAAATACATATCAACACACATGAGCATCAATCACATGATTTAAATATGCTGGCTTCATAAGAACCGGAACCAATGAATGCAAGGTAACTACAAATACACATTATCCCATTACACCACAGTATTATATAAAATGTTTATTTTATGCTTAAAGGTCCCGTTCGTGCTTTTTTGAAGCTTTGATTGTGTTTACAGTGTGCAATATAACATGTGTTCATGTTTCGGGTGTAAAAAACATAGTATTTTTCACACAATTCACCTATCTGTATACCGCTGTCATAAAAACGGGCTTATGACTTCCTTGTTCTTGTCCCTCCTTCAGAAACACGTAACGAGTTTTGATTGTACTAGCGGTTCCTGTATTGTGATTCGACACCAGCTTAGAGCATGCTGCCTTCCTGGAAACACGATTTGGGCTAGTTTTGGAATAGTTTTGAGAAGCAAGTGGGCAGGATTTGTTTTGAAAACCTGGCAATCCTGATCTGAACCCTAGACAGTATAAGAATGCACGTGCTGTACTTCAGCAGAGTTTTTACTGACGGGATGCGCATGAAAATCGCATTATTTTTTTTTGCACAGCCCTAACTTCTAGCTAACAAAGTTAAACAGCATTGCCCTTTGTGTAATAAGTTACAGAAACTGTTAAACGCACCAACTTAATAATAATAATAAAACACACTTACCGGTTGTGTAATAATAATAATAATAATAATATGTTTAACAGGTATAAATAGGTATAAAGCACTTATAAAAACAACCCAACGGTTGACCAAACATTAGAAACAATACATAAAAAGAGAATTTAAAAGTAAATTAGACACAGTAAAATTAATTGGTGTTAAACGCCATGGACAAAAAATTAGATTTAATCTTTGATTTAAACATAAAAAGAGATGATGCCGTTCGAATTGACCCTGGTAAGCTGTTCCCTAGTTTGGGGCCAACCCTTGCAAAGGCTCTGTACCCTCTATGTTTTAGCTTAGTGTAATGAATGAAAGGAGGTGAGGAAGCAAGTGCGAGTTAGAATATTTATTGGACAATAAAACAAACAAAGAACACGTAAAACAGGAGGCTGGGTGTATCTTGCACGTCTGGTAGCGATCAGGGAAGTGAGAATGCTCATGGGTGATGGTGGTGAGTTGCCAGCAGGAGAGCATGACACAGTAACTGCGGGGAAGAGCCGTGAAGGTGAGTGATGAAGTCCGTGGATGTAGAGGAGTGGATGGGATTTCGAGACAGGACAATCCAGCGACGAGAAGAACATAAAACAGGAACGAGAGAAACAGGAAGTAATACTAGGACTGCCATACAACGCTCTGACAAACACAAGACGAAAGACAGGGCAAAGGCCTTGAGACCAGAATGCGATTAACCAAATAGGTGGTTTCCCCATCTATGAGTCACGGCAGTGGGGGAACCGGCGTTGGCGGGTTAATTTGTGAATAAAACACGGGCTTAATTTTGGATACAAGGATGGTGGGATGAATCCTCCTGTACGCCTGAGGTAGTTTGAGGCAGACAGTCACTGGACTAATGATTTTGATGACAGGAAACAGGCCAATAAATTTGGGAGCTAACTTATTAGAAACGGAAGGGAGCGGAATGTTGTTAGTATAAAGCCACACTTTTGATCCATGACGTATACGGGAAGCTTCGACTGGTGGCGATCAGCCTTGGCCTTGGTGCGCATCCGTGAGACTCTGCTCCAGGTGCGGTGGCACCGCTGGACAAAAGCGTGAGGGGAGTGGACCGTGACTTCAGATTCCAGACTAGGAAAAACAGGTGGCTGGTAACCTTTGCTACACTGAAACGGAGAGAGGCTCATGGCTGACACTGGCAATGAGTTATGAGCGTACTCAACCATAGAGAGTTGTTGGCTCCAGGAAGAAGGATTCTTGGAGACTAAACATCGCAATGTTCTCTCTAAATCTTGGTTGGCCCTCTAAGATTGACAGTTGCTCTGAGCGTGATAACCTGAAGACAGACTAACCGTTGCTCCTAGCAATTTACAAAACTTTTTCCAAAATTTGGACACAAATTGGGATCCCCTGTCAGAAACCATGTCTACCGGGAGCCCATCTAACCGAAAGATGTGATCAATAACAGTAACCACTGTCTCCTTGGCTGAAGGTAATTTGGGCAAGAGAATGAAATGTGCCGCCTTCGAGAATCGGTCCACTATGGTCAAACAACCGTCATGCTATTAGAGGGTGGGAGGGCGGTAACAAATCTAGAGCGATGTGGGACCAGGGTCCCGAAGGGACAGACAGCAGTTGAAAAAGCCCATCTGGAGGTCGGTTAGACGTCTTACCACTGGTGCAAACTGAGCAAACCAAAACAAAATCGTGAACGTCCCGAGCCATCAGTGGCCACAAAAATTGTTGTTTTACTAAACCCTTGGTCCCTGGATGACAAGCTACATTAAAGCAGTGACCCCACTGTGACCGTAACTCCTCTGGCACAAACAACCAATTTGGTGGGCACCCAGGCCATCTTGACCTTCGATTTGACCTCCCATACAAGTAATGAGACGACTATACTCTCAGGTAAAATGCATCAGGTTTGACATTTTTGGAACCCGGGTGATACGATAGGGAAAAATCTTAGCGACCGAAAGAAAGTGCCCACCGAGCCTGCCTGGAGTCGAGTCTTTTGGCAGTTCTAATATATTCTAGGTTCTTGTGATTGGTCCAAACGATGAAGGGTACCCCAGACCCCTCCAGCCAGTTACGCCACTCCTCCAATGCTAATTTGATGGCCAAAAACTCTCTGTAACCAATGTCATAATTACGTTCTGCAGGAGATAGACGACAAGATGCAACCATGTGCGTTTTTTCCCCTCATCGTTTGAGGCAACACGTTGGGAAAAAACTGCACCAACACCCACCTTTGATGCGTCGACCTCCACCATGAACTAACGTTTGGGATCAGGGGCTACTAAGATGGAAGATGAAACGAAGCAGCTCTTGAGATTGGAAAATACAGTTTCGGCTGTATTAGACCACCTGAATGCAGTACTGGGGGAGGTCAAGGTGGTCAGAGGTGAGACTAGTAGGCTGAAATTACAAATAAAATATAAATTGGTGAACCCCAGAAACCGCTGTAGGGCCTTACGGGAATCTGGGCTTGGCCAATCTACCACAGCCTTGACTTGGCCAGGATCCATACGTATTCCCTCAGACGAGACGATGTACCCTAGGAAGGGAACAGACCCTCCATAGAATATGCATTTCTCCGCCTTGACAAAAAGCCCATTCTCTAGTAATCTCTAGAGCATTCGTCTGACGTGTTAGTATAATCAATACAAGGTCACAGGGAACCATCCTTCTTACCAACAAAAAATAATCCCGCCCCCACTAGAGATGAGGAAGGGTGGATGAACCTCGATGCCAGAGAATCAGAAATATATTTGTCCATGGCCTCGCTTTTCGGAAAGGAAAGAGAGTAGAGTTTGCCTTTAGGCAGGGACTTACTTGGAACAAAAATCTATGGCACAATAATAGGGACAATGCGGAGAGAGAGAAGCAGAAAGGGACTTACTGAACACTTCCTTCAGGTCCAGGTACTCCGCAGGCACATTTGACAAAACCGTAGTCTCCTCCTGTAAGACACAGACACAGCAGGACAAGAAGAAACCAGATAAGACTCATGACAATGTTCACTCCACAAGGTGATAGTGTTGGAACCCCAATCGACTCGTGGATTGTGCTTGACCAGCCAGGGATGACCAAACACAGGGGAGTCCATGAGGAGAAGGCATAGGGTTTCGGTGTGATTGCCAGAGGTGAGGAGAGTCATGGGTTCTGTGGTGTGGGTTACGTGCGGCAGTTCCTGGCCATTGAGTGCACGGACATTGATCTGATGAGACAGGGCAAGGATGGGAAGGTTCAGGTGATGTGCTTGGTTAGTGTCAATAAAATTACCTTCGGCTCCTGAATCCAGAAGGGTGTGACAGGTGTCAGTGTTGTTGCCCCACCGCAGTTCACCGGAAGGAGAGTAGATGATGTTGAGGACTTCCCGGCGGAGATCCCACCAGATAGTAGCCTCAAACTTACTACAGGGCTGACTCTTTTGCAGGGCTGACTCTTTTTAGGAATCCATCCCACTGCGCTTCCTTGTTCCACTTGCACGCAGCCGCCAAGGTGCGAAACTTGGAGTAGTCAGCCACGGAGAGATTTTCTTGCTTGAGATCCGTGAGCTCACCGGCCTTTCCTTGCCGGCCACACCCGGTCGAACACTCTCTTCATTTCCTCAGAGAGGGAGTGAAATGAGGCGCAGCATGGGTTGTGGTTCTCCCATAACACCGTTCCCCACAAAGCGGCCCTACCTGAGAGTAGTGTAAGGACAAACACCACCTTGGACGCCTCCATCTCAAAATGTGCGAGGCTGTAGGGAAAAGTGCATGGAACACTTAGTCAAGAATGTTCTGCAGAAATTACGCTCACCAGAGTTACTCTCCGGCAATGGAAGACGAGGTTTGGGCCGGTAGTGGCTTTGGGGGATGTTCTGGGGAATGGACGTGTGGGTGGCACAGTGGGAGAGGTCAGCTGATGGATTTGCTGGGTGAGCTCAGATACCTGTGTCACCAGTGCTTGGACCGCGCGTCTGGTGTTAACTATGCTCTCTTGCTGCTGATCCATGTGGGTGACACTGTGGTGAATAAAGTCAGTGAGAGAAGTGGAACTCTCTGCTACCATGTTTGGGTCAGAGAGTTCTGTAACAATGAAAGGAGGAGAGGAAGCAAGTGCGAGTTAGAATATTTATTGGACAATAAAACAAACAAAGAACACAAAGACAGGAGGCTGGGTGAATCTTGCAGGTCTGGTAGCGATCCGGGAAGAGACAATGCTCACGGGTGATCTAGGGCGTGTTGGTGAGTTGGCAGCAGGAGAGCGTGACACAGGAACTGCGGGGGAGGAGCTGTGAAGGTGAGTGGTGAAGTCTGTGGATGTAGAGGAGTGGATGGGGTTCCAAGACAGGACAATCTAGCAACGAGAAGAACATAAAACAGGAACGAGAGAAACAGGAAGTAACACTAGGAATGGCATACAATGCTCTGACAAACACAAGACGAGAGACACGGCAATAGGCGTTTCTCAATGTCAAGGATTCTTCCTTGGTAGGACTGATCCTTCCAAGTCACTTCCTTCAGAGGCTAGGTGAGACTCCTCTTTAGCATACGGAGAACACGTAAATGGAACAGGCTAGCAAGTGCACGTAATTGCGTCATCACGTCATTGAAAAGGTCCGTTTGAATAACGCTGTGAATGGTATCATTAAATTACTTTGGACAACTTAACTAGTTATTTATAAAAGAAATGCCGATGATGCAACCAATTGTTAAATGACAGGTCCGGTTCAGTTAACCATTTGTATTTGTATAATTTACAATATCAATACGGTAGTAATTTGTACTGGCATTTAAACGTCAAACTTACTACAGTTATAATAAATGTTTGGTAACGTAAATAAAAACCATTAACGCTTCGACTACATACGTTAACATTCGACATTTTTGAACTAACGTTAGATAGCAAAGCTGCGCGCATAGGATTGTGGGTGATTTGAGAGTGCGAAGAGCACGAAGGATACACTTACAGACTGCAAGAGAGGGGCGTAACTTGATGAAGGGGGCGTAACTTGTAGTTGTTCAAATCACACAGAACCATGCGAGATCTCAAAACGAGATGTTGT